>NC_057391.1:22929351-23229351 GCF_019320065.1 Cervus canadensis
TCTCTCTTTGTTTCTTAATGAGTCTTGCTAATGGTTTGTCAATTTTGTTTATTTTTACAAAAAACCAGCTTTTAGCTTTGTTGATTTTTGCTATGGTCTCTTTAGTTTCTATTGCATTTATTTCTGCCTTAATTTTTAAGATTTCTTTCCTTCTGCTAACCTTGGGGTTCTTCATTTCTTCCTTCTCTAATTGCTTTAGGTGTAGAGTTAGGTTATTGATTTGGCTTTTTTGTTCTTGAGTAAGCCCCTGTAATGCTATGAACCTTCCCCTTTAGCACTGCTTTTACAGTTCCCTAGGTTTTGGGTTGTTGTGTTTTCATTTTCATTCATTTCTATGCATATTTTGATTTCTTTTTTTTTTTTTTTTTTGATTTGTTGGTTATTCAGAAGCGTGTTATTTAGCCTCCATATGTTTGAATTTTTAACAATTTTTTTCTTGTAATTGAGATCTAATCTTACTGCACTGTGGTCAGAAAAGATGACTGGAATGATTTCAATTTTTTTGAATTTTCCAAGACTAGATTTATGGCCCAGGATGTGATCTATTCTGGAGAAGGTTCCGTGTGCACTTGAGAAAAAGGTGAAGTTGATTGTTTGGGGGTGAAATGTCCTATAGATATCAATTAGGTCTAGCTGGTCCATTGTGTCATTTAAAGTTTGTGTTTCCTTGTTAATTTTCTGTTTAGTTGATCTATCCATAGTTGTGAGTGGGGTATTAAAGTCTCCCACTATTAATTGTGTACTATTAATTTCCTCTTTCATACTCGTTAGTGTTTGCCGTACATATTGCGGTGCTCCTATGTTGGGTGCATATATATTTATAATTGTTATATCTTCTTCTTGGATTGATCCTTTGATCATTATGTAGTGTCCTTCTTTGTCTCTTTTCACATCCTTTATTTGAAAGTCTATTTTATCTGATTTGAGTATTGCGACTCCTGCTTTCTTTTGGTCTCCGTTTGCGTGAAATATTTTTTTCCAGCCCTTCACTTTTAGTCTGTATGTGTCTCTTGTTTTGAGGTGGTTCTCTTGTAGACAGCATATATAGGGGTCTTGTTTTTGTATCCATTCAGCCAATCTTTGTCTTTTCATTGGGGCATTCAACTTATTTACATTTAGGTAATTATTGATAGGTGTGGTCCCATTGCCATTTACTTTGTTGTTTTGGGTTCACGTTTATACAACCTTTCTGCATTTCCTGTCTAGAGAAGATCCTTTAGCATTTGTTGAAGAGCTGGTTTGGTGGTGCTGAATTCTCTCAGCTTTTGCGTATCTGTAAAGCTTTTGAGTTCTCCTCATATCTGAATTGAGATCCTGCTGGGCAACAGTTATCAGGTGGTAGGTTTTTCCTCTTTCATTACTATTCAGGACGCCTGCCATCCCTTCTGGCTGGAGGGTTTCTATTTTGATTAGGTCAGCTGATTCTATCCTTTATGGGAATACCCTTGTGATTGTTATTTGTTGTTTTTCCCTTGCTGCTTTTAATATTTGTTCTTTGTGTGTTGATCTTTGTTAGTTGATTAACTATGTGTCTTGGTGTTCGCCTGGGTTTATCCTGTTTGGGACTCTCTGGGTTTCTTGGACTTGGGTGGCTATTTCCTTCCCCATTTAGGGAATTTTCAGCTATATATTCTCCTCGAGTATTTTTCTCTGGCCTTTCTTTTTGTCTTCTTCTCTGGAACTCCTATGATTCGAATGTGGGGCGTTTCACATTGTCCCAGAGGTCCCTGAGGTTGTCCTCATTTCTTTTGATCCTTTTTTCTTTTTTCCTCTCTGCTTCATTTATTTCCACCATTTTATCTTCTACCTCACTTATCCTATCTTCTGCCTCCGTTATTCTACTCTTGGTTCCCTCCAAAGTGTTTTTGATCTCATTCATTGCATTATTCATTTTTAATTGACTCTTTTTTATTTCTTCTAGGTCTTTATTAAACAGTTCTTGAATCTTTTCAATCTTTGTTTCCAGGCTATTTATCTGTAACTCCATTTTGTTTTCAAGATTTTGGATCATTTTTATTATCATTATTCTAAATTCTTTTTCAGGTAGATTCCCTATCTCCTCCTCTTTTGTTTGACTTGGTGGGCATTTTTCATGTTCCTTTACCTGTTGGGTATTTCTCTGCCTTTTCATCTTGTTTAGATTGCTGTGTCTGGAGTGGGCTTTCTGTATTCTGGAGGTCTGTGGTTCCTTTTTATTGTGGAGGATTTACCCAGTGGGTGGGGTTAGACGATTGGCTTGTCAAGGTTTCCTGGTTAGGGAAGCTTGCGTCATTTTCTGGTGCGTGGAACTGGATTTCTTCTCTCTGGAGTGCAATGGAGTGCCCAGTAATGAGTTTTGAGATGGGTCTATGTGTTATGTGTGACTTTGGGCAGCCTGTATGTTGACGTTCAGGGCTATGTTCCTGCATTGCTGGAGAATTTGCGTGGTATGTCTTGCTCTGGAACTTTTTGGCTCTTGGGTGGTGGTTGGTTTCAGTGTAGGTATGGAAGCTTTTGGATGGTCTCTTATTACTTAATGTTCCGTGTAGCAGTAGTTTTCTGGTGTTCTCAGGTTTTGGGCTTAAGTCTCCTGCCTCTGGATTTCAGTTTTATTCTTCCAGTAGTCTCAAGGCTTCTCCAACTATACAGCACTGATAATAAAACTTCTCCTTTTGAAGACAAGGGGCTGCTTTTCTGGGCGCCTGATGTCCTCAGCTAGCGATTAGAAGTTGTTTTGTGAAGTTTGCTCTGCGTTGAATTGTTCTTTCGATGAATTTGTAGGGGAGAAAGTGGTCTCCCCGTCCTATGCCTCCTCCATCTTGGCTCCTCCTAACAGAGGTTTTTAAATTCAGCGTCAGTATAGATGTAATGGCTGGAGCTCTAGCAGCCATCTTGGGCAACATGGATAAGGTCCACAGTCTAGAGATGGTGAATCAGAGTTCTAGATGTGAGACAGGACAGGGGCAAGACACTGACAATGACAATAAACACAATTGAAGGCACAACATAAGCTGCTTAGAACCAACTGTGTCCAAGATAATGGATGAATTCTAATCTCTCCACATTTCGTCAATACTAATTATTGTCTATTTTATTATTGCCATCCCAGTGGGTTTGAAGTGTTATCTTATAGTTTTGATACACCTTTCCCTGATGACTAAACATGATGGGCATCATTTCATGTGCCATTTGTATATCTCTTCTATAGAAATATCTATTCGGATCCTTTGCCCATTTTTAATTAGGTTATTTTTCCTGTCATTATTGAGTTCTAAGAGCTCTTTGTATACTCTAGATACAAATCCCATGTCAGATATATGACTTGCAAATATTTCTCCCATTTTGTAGGTTGCCTTTTCATTTTATTTTATTGATGGTGTCTTCTGAAACACAAAGACTTTTTAATTTTAAAGAAGTCCAATGTATCTATTTTGTGTGTGTGTGTGTGTGTGTGCTTTTGGTGTCATTTCTAAGAATCCATTGCTAAATCCAAGATTATGAAGATTTACTCCTGTGTTTTCTTCTAAGAGTTTCATAGTTTTAACTTTTCCATTTAGGTCTTTGGTTTATTTTGAGTTAATTTTTATATATGAGATGAGGTAGGGGTCTGACTTCAGTCTTTTGTATATAGATATTTAGTTATCCTAGAGTCATTTGTCAAAGAGACTATTGTTTCCCTCACTGAAGGGTCCTGGCACCTTTGCTGAAAATTGGTTGACTATAGATGTATGAGTTTATGTCTGGACTCTCAGTTCTATCCCATTGGCCTACAAGTTTATTCCTACACCATTAACCCACTGTTTTGATTACTCTGACTTTGTAGTAAGAGTTGAAATCTGATAGTGTGAGTCTTCCAACCTTATTTTTCTTTTTCAAGATTATTTTGGCCATTCTGTGTTCCTTACAATTCCACATGAACTTTAGGATTTACTCTTCAATTTCTAGATAGAGATTGCATTGAATTTGTCAACTATTTTAAGTAGTATTGCCATCTTAACAATAGTAAGTCCTCAAATGCATGAACACAAGATGTCTTTACATTTATTGAAATTTTTAATTTTGTTCAGCAATGTTTTGTAGTTTTCAGTGTACAAGTCTTGTACTTCCTTGGTTAAATGTTTTACTAAACATTTTTATACTATTACAAATGAAATTATTTTCTTAATTTCACTCCCCCCTTCTTTTTTTTCTCATTTTCCTTGTTGTAATCAGTTGATTTCAGAGAGAAAGTTAATAGGCAGATAAGTCTTTATTCTGTATCTCCCATGTCTAACTTTTCAAAGCTAACATCTGTTGAAAGTTTAAGGTTCTTTTTGTTCAGTCACGTCTGACTCTTTGTGACTCCATGGACTTCATGCAGCATGCCAGGCTTCCCTGTCCTTCACTATCAACCTGAGTTTGCTCAGATTCATGTTCATTGAGTCAATGATGTTATCTAACCATCTCATCCTCTGATGCCCTCTTCTTCTTTTTCCTTCACTCTTTCCCAGCATGAAAGTCTTTTCCAAAGAGTTGGCTGTTCACATCAATTGCCCAGAGTATTGGCATTTCAGCATCAGTCCTTCCAGTAAATATTTTGGGTTGATTTCCTTTAGGATTGACTTGTTTGATCTCCTTGCAGCCCAAGGGACTCTCAAACATCTTCTTCAGCACCACAATTCAAAGGCACCAATTCTTGGGTGCTCAGCCTTCTTTGAAAGCTTAATATGTGCTGAGATTTTACATTTATTAACTATTAATCCTAACTACAAGTCCACAATAGGCATTATTATTACACCCAATTTGCACATGAGGAAACTAAAGTGGAAAAGCATTAAGTAACATGCTCAAGGTTACACTGAGAGTAAATGGTGGAGTCAGGGCTTGGATCCAGATTTTGATCACATTTGACTCTTATCATGGTGTTAGTTTTTATTTTAACTTTTAGCTATAGTCTCCCTCCTATGTCTCCCTTCTGGAGTTAATACTGAATAAATACCCAAGGTAGCAAACTATAGTACCAAGGGCCAAATTGAGATTGCAGATGTATATTCCGTGTCTAATGTAATGGATTTTAAATGTTTTTTTCAGTTAACAATGCTTTTTAATTGGTCTTTTTTCAAGCATCTCAAGATTTCCACCTCCTTTTGATCTAGCAATACTGGACCTACATGCACACGTAGCAATGGTTAGTTTTTTTAAGTAGTGCCCATTTATTTTAGAAGACACGTTCACTCTCTGGTTCACCATAGTCCCTACTCTTGATTCATTTATATTACCTGCCTGGCCCCTGATGCATATGAGGCATCTGAATTTGTAACCTTTTGTCTAATCTCTCCTTAATAGGAGAAACTTCAAAATATTTTTTACCATTTTCTCTGAGAAACTTTGTAGGAAATCATTTTTTACATTGCCTAATTTCCAACTCCTTCATCATTTTAGTTTCCCCCAGTAGAATTTCAGAATTTGTCAATACAGCAGAAGTAAACTGACAGGGAAACAGCAGTAAACATTCTCCCTTTGGACTGTGAAAGATTAATTTATGACATACAAATTGTATAGGATCACGTATATTTTCCACTAGAATTACTTGGGAACTTGTTAGACATATACATTCTCAGGCCCCACCTTATATGCACTAAATCAGAACTTTATGTTTTAACATATCCTCCAGTTAATTCAAATGCATGTTAAAATTTGAGAGCCACTGTTCTTGACTGCTGTTGAAAAAAAAAAAAAAGCCTAACAAAATACATGATTTGAACTCAGTTCCAGCATCAATCCTGACTCCAAACATACATCCTCCTTTTCATTTTGTTTTATTGTCTCCTTGGCCAGCAGTCAGTACTTAACTTGCTAAATAATCACAAATCTTCATCCAGTGTATCCATTATAGAAATACAGAAAAGACTGATATCAAACTAATTATCTGGTTCATGGTTAAAATATCTAACTTTTTTGAATTATAAGATAGTTTCCCAATTCTACAATAATCTCACATGTACCTTATTCTCCAGGATTTTTCAAAGATAACCTCCCCCACCAAAAACATGTTCCTCTGCAAGCAATGAGATCTATTCTGGGACCTCCTTACAACCTATTTTGGTAACCTCTTTTTAAGTTAATAATGAGCAACTCCATTTATTTGAAAAATCTTACTTCTACACATAGCACGTGTGCGACAACTTTACACTATTACAGGTTCATTTGACTAAACATCACAGAACATTCAAGTGAATACCTCCAGCTTTATCATCAACAAGTTGCAACTGCATTAACAAAACACCCATTGCATAGTCTGAACTCTGTAGATTTAGGTTTCTGGAAAAAACATCAGAGAAAACTGTCCTGGAGTCTCGGTGAAGAGCTCCTTGTCAGAGACTATTTACTGACACAACAATAAGATCTCAAGGTGTTGATCTTGGAGTCCTGCTTCCTGAAAAGACACAGCAGTTTCTTATGACCCTGGAAATTCATTCTGTTGGAAGACCTCAAATTGAGGAGTTTTATCAATTTTTCCAGAAACTGACTGCAGAATTGAATGGCTTCTTCCCAAAACAAGAGAACAGGTACTAATTACTGAAGTAAAGAATCTTCTACCAAAGAAAACTCAGTTGAGTCAATTCTTTGCAATCCCATGGACAGTAGCCCGTCAGGCTTCTCTGTCCATGGGATTTTCCAGGCAAGAATACCAGAGTGGGTTTCCATGCCCTCCTCCAGGGGATCTTCCCAACCAGAGATTGCACCCAGGTTTCCCACTTTGCCGGCGGATTCTTTACCAGCTGAGCCACCAGGGAAGACACCAAAGAAAACAATAACATTAATTTTCTGATTCTTCACCCTTTTTCTTTTCCTTTGCTCTATCACTAATCTTGTTTATTATTGTATTCTAATCCCTTCTATGTCTTGACTAAAAGGTTTATCAATGTGATCTCTCCTATCTTCATAATGTTGATGGTCTTCTACCGCTTAAGGAAAAAACATAATTCTCCTGTGTGTCTTTCTCAGACCATAATCATAGGTTCAACTGATTACCAGATTTGTAATCCTTCAGCTAATCTTACTGACAAAAATATAATAGCTGTCCCTTTAAACACTTCAGAAAGTAAATTTCCTTCTACATATCTGCTATCATACTTAGGCTTTTTTTTTCTTAATATATTTTATTTGGTTTCATTGGGTCTTAGTTTCAGCATGTGGGATCTAGTTCCCTGACCAGGGATCAAACCCAGGCCCCCTCCATTGGCAGCACAGAGTTTTAGCCATGGACCACCCAAGAAATCCCTCGTACTTAGGTTTTTCTCACATAATTAGTCTCAAGTTTTGGTCTTGTAAAAATTGGATTTTGACAACAGAATCTTTTTCTGGAGTCATTATAATCCTAAACACAAAAGTCAATTGATCAGAAATGGAAGCTAATATTGGGGCTATCTTTGATGCAATACTCAGTTTGTTCTGAGTATTATAAAACTAAGACCTTCCAGCTTATTTTTCAGGGGTTGTTTAACTCCAATTTTTAAAAAAATCTACCTTCCTTAAGATGAACCAAAAATTGTCTCACTCCTGTTGAGTTGAATAATGCTTATCTTCTCAATAGAGTCTCTGTCTTACTGAGTCAATACCATTTATGAAAATACAACTTATGCTTTGGAATCTCAAAAGGTAGTTTCAATTCATTAGCTAGAGTTCTCATAGATAAACATATAACTCAATTTCCTCTTAGCTAGACAAGAAAAACTTTATGCTACAGCAAACTCTTCTTGATACGTCTATATAAATAATAGGTGGTCAAGTAAAACAGTTTATGAGTAAGCTAGATAAAAGCCTCTGGTTCTCTAGAAAAGACCAACTTGTCATTTGGTTAAGTTTCTATTGCCTGAGTTTAATCATCTAAGCTCTTGTCATCAGGATTTATTACAAGGACTAATAATTATCTTATTCCTGGCAATTGCCTATGTTGCCATTAACCAGAGTTGTTGTTGTTTAGCAGTTGTAAGCTGTGTCCAACTCTTTTGCAAACCCATGGGCTATAGCCTGCCAGGCTCCTCTGTCCATGGGATTTCTTTTTTTTTTTTTTTCCATTTATTTTTATTAGTTGGAGGCTAATTACTTTACAATATTTTAGTGGTTTTTGTCATACATTGACATGAATCAGCCATGGATTTACATGTGTTCCCCATCCCGATCCCCCCTCCCACCTCCCTCTCCACCCTATCCCTCTGGGTCTTCCCAGTGCACCAGGCCCGAGCACTTGTCTCATGCATCCAACCTGGGCTGATGATCTGTTTCACCCTAGATAATATACATGTTTCGATGCTGTTCTCTCGAAACATCCCACCCTCTGTCCATGGGATTTCCCAGGCAAGAATACTGGAGTGCGTTGCCATTTCCTTCTCCAAGGGATCTTCCCAACCCAGGAATTAAACTCATGTCTCCTACACCTCCTGCGCTGCAGATGGATTTTCTACCACTGAGCCAACAGGGGAAACCCACTAATCAGTGTACACTGTTAATATTCTTATATGTTATTGCAAATGCACTGTCATGTTAAAAATTTAACTACGACTATATGGAAGAAATTAACACAACCATGTAAATCAACTATACTTCAATAAAATTTTTAAATTATTGTCTGCTGATTTAGTGATTTTAGTAGAGTCAGTAACTTTTCAGAAGTGACCATGTCACTTTGATCTTTTTAAATGGAGAGACTAGAACAAAAAGTAGGAAAGAGTTAAGGAATACCAAAGAATCAGTGAGGCCAAAGAATAATAAAAAATTATCTCTTCCCTATACCTATGAAAAAATTATATTTAATTTAATAAGCAACTCTTAAAATTGAGATATAATTAACACATAACATTATATTAGTTTCAGGTATACAATTAATGATTTAATGTTTGTATATAATTCAAAATGATCACCACAATAAGTCTAGTTAACATCCATCACCATACATAGGTACAAAATTTTGTGTGTGTGAGGAGAACTTTTAAGATCTACTCTCTTAAGATCTACACCATGCTACACTTTATTTCCCCATGAATTATTTATTTTACAGCTGGACGTTCATACTTTTCAATCCCCTTCACCCCATTTTGCCCACTCTCCACTCCCTGCTTATGGTGACTACCAATCTAGTCTCTGTTTCTCTGAGATCATTTTTTTGTTTTTTTTGGCTTGGGGGTTTTTGTTTGTTTGGTTGGTTGGTTGGTTGAGTTTCTTTTTATTCAGATTCAACATATAAGTGAACAAGCAACACTTTTAAGTATGCATCTTCTAGAGGTGGTTAGATCAAAAGTTATTGCTCCTTTATAAATGAATCTACATGAAGTAAGAGAAAATATACTGGATTCAACAGCAGATTGCCTGTGTTCAAGCCCTGGTTCAGGTGCTTACCTAATGTGTAAACTCTGTGAAAATCACTTGACATCAAGTCCAATTTTTTATAATGCTCTTCCTTGCAGGGTTGTTGTGAAGGCCAAATAAACAATAACCATGAAGGAGTTTTTCAAAGGCTGAAGTGCAGTTTAAACAATTGCCTTCATTTATTCTACGAAGGAAACAGGAACACACAATTTTGGAGCATGAGGGATTTTCAGGGATGGAAAGCCTGAGTGGAATAATCTATGTGGCTGTCTGTACAGTCAGAGGGAAGTAGTAGGCCAGGGGAGAGGGTCACAAGAGGAATAGAAATAATAATATAGAGATTTTGAAGATTAATTTCTCAACCTTGTATTTTACCAATAACAGTGATAATAGTAACTGGCCTACAATCAATTGAACATCATTTTCTATATTGCTCTTGGTGTATTATGCCTGTGAAAAACTATCTCAATTCCAAATGTTCAGAAGATTAGTATGGTCTGCATATCTCTCTTCCTAATGTATACACTAACTGCCAAAGTGACAATACCAGTACGTGTTAGCCAAGAAACATTATCTGTAAGTTCTGAAAGCACTGGGTTTTTCAATACAGTCAAGTCTGGCCTTTGATCAATGATAATGAATCCAAAAAGAAAACTAGGGAAAAGGAACCCAAGCTACAAGACCGAATTTTCAGTCACTTCTAACACTTTCCCTCTTTTACCATCTTCTCTTCCACATGGAGGGTCAGCTAAATGCTTACTTCTAGCTTCATACCCTTTATTCTGGCCATCCTAATCACAAAACTCTTCAATCTTGAAATTCAAAGTATAACCTTCATCCCTCCCCTTTGGATTCTTCTTTTACTAATGTATACTCCCAAACATATATCCGAGCAGGGAAAGCAAAATGGGAATTAGAGCTGTGCTGAGTGCTTAGTCGCTCAGTCACATCCGACTCTTGGTGACCCCGTGGCCTGTAGCCAACCAGTTCCTCTGTCCATGGGGGTTCTCCAGGCAAGAGTACTGGAGTCGGTGGCCATGCCTTCCTCCAGGGACCTTCTGAACCCAGGTCTCCCACATTGCGGGTGAATTCTTTACCGTCTGAGCCACCAGAGAAACCCCTTTGGAGTCTTCTTTTACTAATTTATACTACCAAACATATATCTAAGCAGAGAAAGCAAAATGGGAATTAGAGCAAGAGGTTCTAAATTTTCTTTATCTAAAGTAATGAATAAGTGATGGGAGAAAAATTGGCTAATTAGTGGTGGCTTTTGGGTTTGTTTCTTTGAATTATATGTTACATAATTATATTAATGTAGATAACACTTTGTAAAGATTTTAAGAGCTCTAAAAAAAGTTTCCATTTTTATTCATATTTAATGGATGAGAAAAGGAGGTCTCCAGGTTAAATAACTTACCCAGATTTACACTCTCAGAATGTTGTAATCTGTATTCAAGCAATTTGACTCTAGAATTCCAACTCTTGACCTCTCTGCAGAGAACTGATTAAATTTTTAACTCCATTGCCCATTCCTCAGCTGTATGTTTTTCATGGATTACAGAAGAAAACAGGAAAGCCCCTAACCCAATACTTAGCACATTGTATCCATCCATCACCTCTCAGTCATGTCCAACTCTTTGCAATCCTATGGACTGTGGTCCGCCAGGCTCCTCTATCCGTGGGATTTCCCAGGAAAGACTATTGGAGTAGGTTGCCATTTCCTCCTCCAGGGGATCTTCCCCACCCAAAAACTGAAGCCTTATCTCCTATATCTCCTGCATTGCAGGCGAATTCTTTACTGCTAGAGCCATCCAGTAGCACACAGTAAGTAATCGCTAAAATAATAGTTCATTTAATCACATGTTAACACGTCCTAAAGATTGAGATGTTAGTTTAGTCCTGCTTTCTCATTAAATGCCCTTAGTGAGGACTGCAAAGCCTGTAACTTCAGTCCCCACAGAATTAACTTTTTCTAACTGGTGACTAGGGGAAGCTGATGTCATTGCTCAAGAGTTCCCATGAAGCCTATATAAGTCAGGTAGAAGTACACCAACACTGCAGCTGCCCTTCCCAGCTGCTTTCTATCTCCACAGATTTCTCTTCAGTACTTGAAGGTAGAATAACCCACCTAAAACTAGCAAGACAAACTTTCCACCTAGAGAGTGTGCTGCAAAGAAAACAGGTTGCTTCAGTTACACTGGTTCTGAACAATTAGGTCGAGCTTTGTGTAGACATGTCCTGGTTAAACTAAAGGGCCTGCAAAAGAGGTTGGTAGTGGCTTTTCATTCCTTTTACTCATCACTACAGCCTGACAAAGTGCAAAAAAGATATCATTCCTATACCACATATTCAACTGACTGAAAACCAATTCCAGAAAATCTTAGAGCAGAGCTGTATTCTCTACATATTGAAAAGCATGATAATAACATAGGTACAAAGGTGTGATTTTGCAGAAATGCTGAAGTACCTCTGGTAAAATATCACCAAATATATCTACTGTGACTTATTACCAAAAACTGTGAATAAGAATCAAGGGAACTTCGAGGGCTCTGATCTTCCTTGTAAAAAAATCAAGGTAAATGGGACTATTTGATTAGTCGAACTTAAAAATAAATTTCTATTTCTACTGGAAAACAATACTCTCTTTTTGTTTTGTTTTTTTGGCAACTGTTTTATTAAGTCAGACAGAATTGCATGTACATTCAGAGGCACAGCACTTGAATATTTATGTGAAAATTCACAACTGATAAATCATTCCACGGTAGACTTGGCTGTTCAGGAGGACTGCACACAGTGTTATTTTTCAATCTTTTAAAACCCATGCCTCCTTTTTAAAATTTTTTCTAATAATTATTTTTTAATTTATTTATTTTTATTTGGATGGTAATTGCTTTACAACACTGTGTTTTTTTCTGCTATACATCAACATGAATCAGCCATAGTCGACATGTTTCCCCTCTCTCTTGAACCTCCCTCCCACCTCCCGATACATCCCACCCCTCTAGGTTGTCACAAAGTACCAGAAAATAATACTCTCAATATTGAAAATAGAAGACTAACAATTCAGTTCTCTTTGGAGGTGCTGAGAGCATCAGAAACAACCCAAGGTGAGTTCTATAGACTTTTTAATTTTTTTTAAGTCTCTGCTTCTAATTGCTTTTTCCTGTTTTCCTGAAATGTATGCAATAGGCACTAGATTTTTGATGTGTGATTCATACTTTTGATATAGGCTAATAACAAATTCCTACTATGATTGAACACATCCATTTCTCAAAACATTTTTTCCTGTGGCTCCACAGAAATAGAAAAAAAAAAAAAAAAAAACGATGGCAATGGGAAAAGTTTAGTTAAAAATGAATATCCATATCCTCTGGTGAGGGAACAGTCTTCATTTCAAACCTAGTTCTCAGACTGCACATCCTTCTCTATCTGTGCTGGTCAAATTTTTCTTATTGATTTTAAAATAAACCCCCTGGCTCCATTCTTGGCTAGTTCCTCAGCTTTCAATTTTGCAATCATCCTTTTAGAACGTAATAAATTGCAAAGATAACAGATGTAAATCATCAAACATTTAAAATAGTTTTCTGGAGGGAAGACTTTAAGTGGGCACTCTAAGAAAAGTTTTTGAATAGTAAAATCAGTCCATAGCTATTAAAATGTAACTATAAATATTAATTCAAGCACTAGATACTGTGTGTGAGTTTAACTTAAATTATGACTGAAAGACTTCTCTGCCCTCCAAAATACCATCTTTCTTTGTGACTGGTCTCCTTTGCTGGTTCCTTGATTTGACACTGCCATTAGTCTTACCTCTGATAGAGAAAACAAAAAAAGGCATTGTCTGCAGAAGAGCATCACAATGAGGCATAGGAAATATTTGAGAAGAAACAGCAATGGAGTGGAAGACAAAAGTTTCCTCTATTCTCTTTTCATAAGCAGTGTGAAGTTGATTCATTTGGCTGACAGAAAGCCTGATCTTGAGGACAAAATGAACCTGTAGTCACCAAGGAAGAAAGCAGGATAGGATGAGCTAATGATGCATGCTCAGTGGTGTCCAACTCTTTGCCGCCCCATGGACTGTAGCCCACCAGGCTTCTCTGTCCACGGGATTTCCCAGCAAGAATACTAGAGTGGGTTGCCATTTCCTCCTGCAGGGGATCTTTCCGCTCTGGGATTGAATTAGTGTCTCCTGCATTGACAGGCAGATACTTCACCACTGCACCACCCGGGATAGGATAATAGTGCCTGAGGAACCAGGAGGATAGCTAACTTAGGTGGGCCATGCCTGGAAGGCTACACAGCCAGGCAGTGGCACATGAGAGGCAAGCCTGAGAAAAGAGGCTTCCCACAGATGCCCACCCAACCTGCCCCATGAACCTAGGAGAGTAAAAGAGAGGTTGTCACTGAGACATACTATACTTTATACCACATGATGCCAATTACCACAAAAATTCAGATCAGAGAGATAGTAAAGGAAGCCTGGACCCAAAGTCAGGATGCCCAAGCTCTAGACCCAGCTGTTACTCCAGTTTTTTGTAAACTTGGGCCAGTTGCTTTACCTCTCTGTGTTTTGTTTTCTCTATTTATTTAAAAAAAAAAAAAGATTAAGTAAACTCTCAGATCCCATTGAGAACTGAGACCTTGTCTACGGCCATACCATCCTGAACGCGCCCAATCTCGTCTGCTCTCGGAAGAACTGAGACCTTGTGACTCTATATAATATATACATCTTTTTTTAATATTTGTTTATTAATCTGAGTGCACCACCAGTCTTAGTTGCAGTATGTGGGATCTAATTCTCTGACAAGGATCGAACCCAGGCCCCCTGCATTGGGAATGTGGAGTCTTAGCCATTGGACCACCAAGAAAGTCCCAATATATACATTTTTTACAAAATTAGTGATACTTGGGTCAAAATTAGGCTAATCTTTTTTAAAAGCAACTACTGTTGATTTACTGTAGTCCAGTAAGTCAGACAAGAGAATTGGAATTTAAAAGAACTGAGGATAATCTAGCCAAGTAGTGATGCTGTTAGGCCTGGACTTTAACCTCCAGATTAAGAATGAGCAAGTCTGTCCTCAACTCAGAGGTGGAGAAGCAAGCCTCCCTGGACCCTCTCTAGATTTCCTATGTTTTCCTGGGTTCTATCCGGCCTCCTCTAAAGTATTGTTCAAAGAACATCTCAGCCACATTGCCAGCAGCTTGGTGAAGATCTTCTGCCTTCTGAAATGTAGATGACTGAAATTACAGTCTCAGGGTATTATGGCAGAGCAAATAAGGAAGTAAGGGTTTGGGTTAGTGAACATGTGGTCAACAGGACAATAAAGGAAACTATGTTCAAGGTCAGAATTTGTATAACCCTGGAAAAATTACTTATTGAGGGTAAGAAGAACCTTCATTTCTTCTCCTATAAAAATCTGTAACCTAAAGCTAAACACTGATATTTTATACAATAAGGGAGAAATAAGTTTGATTTCTCCCTGTCCAAGATTGTTTTACATCTCTTAGTGAATCAATTTTTTTCTATTCTTTTGTTCCAAAAGTGTGTGTTTAGCAACTACTATGATTTAAGATGCTGAATGGGGATTTTAAAATGAGATACTTCACTAGAAATTCTAGATGGAGAGAAGTCATAAACACAGAAGAACCTAAGTGTCCAAATGATTGATGCAGATATTAAGTGTTTTTTTTTTTCTAATTTTTGACAGGCGTGTCCAACAGTGAGAATGGAAGAGCCTGCTCTACTCAATCAAACAACTGGTGACGTATTTTCGGCTTAGAGGTTTGTCTATAAATCAGAATGTGCAGATGGCTGCATTTGCCATGTTCCTTGTTTTCTACGTGCTGACGCTGATTGGAAACATCCTCATTGTCATAACTATTATCTATAACCACCATCTCCACACCCCCATGTATTTCTTTCTCAGCAATCTATCCTGTATCGATGTATGCCACCCCACCGTCACTGTCCCCAAGATGCTGATGGACACCTGGTCAGAGGAGAAGCTCATCTCCTTTGATGCCTGTGTAACTCAGATGTTCTTCCTGCACCTCTTTGCCTGCACAGAGATCTTTCTCCTCACTGTCATGGCCTATGATCGGTATGTAGCTATTTGCAAACCCCTGCAGTACATGACAGTGATGAACTGGAAAGTATGTGTGCTGTTGGCTGTGGCCCTCTGGACCGGGGGTACCATCCACTCCATCGCCCTGACCTCGCTCACCATCAAGCTGCCCTACTGTGATCCTGATGAGATTGACAACTTCTTCTGTGATGTGCCTCAGGTGGTCAGACTGGCCTGTACTGATACCCACATCATTGAGATTCTCATCGTCTCCAACAGCGGGCTGATCTCCGTGGTCTGTTTCGTGGTCCTTGTGGTGTCCTACGCGGTCATCCTGGTGAGTCTGAGGCAGCAGATCTCAGAAGGCAGGCGGAAGGCCCTGTCCACCTGTGCCGCCCACCTCACCGTGGTCACACTCTTTCTGGGACACTGCATTTTCATCTACTCCCGTCCATCCACCAGCCTCCCAGAGGACAAGGTGGTGTCTGTGTTTTTCACCGCTGTCACACCCCTGCTGAACCCTATCATCTACACCCTTCGGAATGAAGACATGAAAAATGCCTTGAACAAGTTAATGGGGAGGGCGGAGGAAAGAGGAAAAAAATGAAAATGTCTAAGCCTTTATGGTGCTTGGTGTTCCAAACTAAAGAAATGGCCAGCAAAGATATGTTACAAGCTACATTTATCAAACTGTATGACTTGTAAAACTATCTTCCAGTCCAATATCTGGCAATCATAGCAATTACTATGGTTTTTAACATCTTACACAGGCTGGAAATTGTTCTAGGCACTGTGCAATTACTTAATTCTCACAACAACCCTGTGAGGTATATATAAGCTTGTTTACACATGAAGAAGCCAAAGCTCAAAAAAAGCAAACATCATGCCCAAGGTCACCCAGCTAGGAAATGATGAAGGTAGGATGTTAAGCCAAATATATCAACACAAACATGTTATTTTCCTTACATCATTGTTCCTATCCCTGCTTTTGTGTTAGGGTGATAACCAAAGTCTACACAAATGTTCAGATTTCTGGGCAGCACTTGCCAACATCATTCACTCAGACACTTGCCTAAATAGCTTTGCAAACATTGGTAAGGCAGGCAAAGTAAGTTTGCAAATGACTTCAGTAATGCAGAAGGAAGACTTTGAACCACTGAAGTTGATATCCTCAAGTGTTCAGGAAAAACTCTTCCATTAAGACAATAAAATGGGGATATCTTATTATCCATTCATCTGACAAATATTTACTGAGCACCTATTATGTGCTAAGTACTAGGTTTGTAATCATAAATGAAATACATAGTCCTCCTTTTATGCTGTTTAAAGTTTAGTGAGAATAGAAGACAAGAATATGTGGGAAGAGAACTTGGGAAAGAATGGATGTATGCATATGTATTGCTGAGTCCCTTAGTGTTCACCTGAAACTATCAAACATTGTTTGTCAATCAACTATACTCCAATACAAAATAAAAAGTTTTTTTTAAAAAAGAAAACAAAATATAAACAAATTTTAATTACAGATCATGACAAATGCCATGAAAGACAATGCTGTTAAAGAGTTATAGAAGAGACTGTCTCTAGATTGCTTAGTTAAGAAGGGCCTCTCTGAGGAAATGCCATTTAAGCTAAGATCTAAAAGATGAAAAAAAGAGCCAACCATGAGAAAAGAAAGGTGATGAACTTTCTAGGCAGAGGAAATAGCAGATGTAAAGATTGATGTTTAGAAAGAACTTGGCCTGTTCCAAGAAGTAAAAGACCAATGTGTTTATAACTTTGCCTGTGAGGCAGAGAATAGTGAGAGATGATAATGAAGAAGTAAAAAGAATACTTTCATGTCCTCTCAAGAAGTTTGGAATATTTTTCAGTACAGTAGGAAGTTATCAGAATGGTGCAAGCACAGAACAGACATGACACAATTTGTGTTTAAATGAACTCGTTCTAGTCATTATGTAGAAAATTCATTCAGCACAGCATTTGTTAC
Organism: Cervus canadensis; assembly: GCF_019320065.1. NCBI lineage: Eukaryota > Metazoa > Chordata > Mammalia > Artiodactyla > Cervidae > Cervus > Cervus canadensis. Next base: position 22,946,728 of record NC_057391.1, read on the forward strand.
TAAACAATAGTCACTCAATATCACACTAATAGCTGGGAGAAAATGCCAAGTTGAAACACGGTTTCATAATCCAGCATCTTCGGTCCAGTTGTGGTGACACACACATTGTAATGTCATGAAACATTGTACTCTGAGTGTAATGTGCTGAGTCGACTGGATAACAGGGGATATGAAGAGGATATTGCAGGCAACAGTGTCTCCTACCTGTGTACAAAAAGCATAGCATAATGGGACCCAACAGTTCACTCTGACTCCATCAGTGAGAAGGGCATGCTTAAATGCAGGAGGCTTTCAAAGGCAATACGTAATAACAATTGACCGATTGTTGTGGTCAATAAATGTGTGGGTCACAAGACCCACGGCATATTTTTATGCTACTTTTGCCAGGGTTGTGTTGAGAAGGAAATTTAAGCCATTTCAGTTGTACAGAAGTATGGTTATCATGGTATTAAGGTATTCTATAGGTTTTCTGGGCAACACAAGTTAACTTACAACAGACAGTACTAATCACAGAGTAGTCTCATTCCCAAAGATAACTCTGTGCATAGTATAAAAACTAATTCATTGGGACTGGTTGATGGAATAACTAAACTGAATTTGAAAATTATGAAATTTGTATGAAATAAATGCTTTTAGTATAGGCAATGGCAGACAATCAGGAGGTACAGCCCCTCAAAGAACCCAAATAGAATCACCTTGTGTAGGAATCACACAGACAAACACCCACAATGGGATAGTAAGACAACGCTTCATGGCAGTCCTTAAGCGGTAGCTGGTAAAACTACAAACGAACAATCTTTTTTTTGGTAGTTGCAAGCAAAATTTCTAATACTACCAGTCTTCAATCACATTAATCCTCATAACTCTCTAGAGAAGTAATGTAAAACATTTATTCTCCATTTCACAGGAAAAGGTTTTTAGACTCAGAGATAAAATAAAATGTGCTTAGTTACTCATTGAATAAATAGGAGAGTAAAAAGTAGAATGAAAATACCTTGACTCTTGGTTCTGTAGCTAACTTACTTTAAAGAGGAGACAGGAATCACTATCACACAGAAGTTTGCTCAGCAACTTTGTAATAGGCAATTGAATTTGTCAGATTATAATCATCTTCTCTGCCATAGAGTAATTGCCATAAGTAGAAATAAACAAATGAGGATTAGGAATTTATTTCTGCACAAAAGGTACTAATCAGTGTGGAAATCTGTTCATATAAAAGTCCAAAATGTAGAAGCATAATTAGATAATTTTTCTAAGTTTTCCAGGTATGTATAGTAGTGATATCTAGGCCTGATTTCACATACAAATACATAAAACTCTGATTTTGACTTGGGTTATATTCATGAAATAGTAGGGGATTGACAATGCAGTGCATTTTTTTGGACAATTTTCATATAATAGGGTTTAGATATCCCCCAGTTTAATAAGCTGTTTCTTATTCTTTGTCCTTTTGAGAACTTTCTGTCATTCCAATCATTTCTTACCTTTCAACCATGGTTAATGAGTCACTCACTCTGTGTTGAGTGTGTGTATGTCCATATTATCTGGAACCCAAATCCCTAAAGTACTCATAAGCATTATTTCTACAAGTTAACAGAATTTGGCAGAATAATAGCCCAAAGGCCTCAATCAATTCTAATTCCTTTCAGAATAATCAAAGAAATATTAGGTATTTTTATTATTAAGTGTATTTTATTTCATTCCATTATCTCCATTAAAATTGATATAATTATTTTATGTGGCAGCTCTCTGACCATCTATAGGGTCTCTAATCCTACTCCCCCTGATCAGAGTATACCATCATTCTCTTTACCTAAGGAATTTGTCTGGAGTCTTCTTGATTTGGACTTTCCCATTCCACAGTGAATTATACTTCTCCCAAGAGTGATATTAGTTAATTAAGGAAATTAACACATAGAAATTATGTAAATCCAAGTACCTTCTTAACTATTTTCGCCTATTTCTTCAAATAAAATTTAGAATATTATTGAAAATTATTGACCAAAAAAAGTCCTGTGGAGTTTTTAAGTAAATTAGATTTATAAATCAATTTAAGAAAACCCATTATAGTAGCAATTTTTTTTATTCTTATATAAGAACATGTCTATATCTCTCTACATTTTCTCAGCACAGCTTTGTAGTTTTTATCATAGAGGCATATATGCTTCCTTTATTGGATGAAAAGAAAATCCCATATAAACAAATCTGTATTGATTTTTTATTGCAGCTGTAACAACTTTACTACAAACCTAGAAGTTTAGCCAATATAAATTTATCTTCTTACAGCTCTGTCAGTAGTTCAACACAAATTTCACTGAACTAAAATCAAAGGTCAACAGGGCTACACTGCTTTCTCCTTCTTCTTCATCCTAGGTTTATGGAGGACTAATTGACAAAAATTGAATATATTTAAAGTGTACAGCATGATAATTTCATTATTACCACAATCAATTCTAATTAACACATCCATCACCTCACACAGTGCATCTGTCTGTGTGTCTGTCTGGTGAGGATACTTAGGATCTGTTCTCTCAACAATTTTCAAGTATGCAATAGAGTATTATTAACTACTGTCATCGTGCTATACATTAAATCCCCAGAACTTATTTATCTTACAACTGAAAGCTTGGCTGAATTATTTTCTAAAGGCAATAAAAGAGAATCCATTTCCTTCCCTTTTTCAGTTTCTAGAGACCACTCAGATTCCTAAGTTAGGAACCCCCTTCTCTGTCTTTAAAGCCAGCAATATTGAATCTCTCTGACTTTTATAGCCATATCGCCCTCTGATTCTCTTTTGTTTCCCTCTTCCATCTTTAAGAACATTTGGGATTACATTAGGTCTACCTGGATAATCTAGGCTACTATTTCTATCTCAAAGTCAACTGACTAGCAAACCTTAATCCCTGTTTGCTGTTCAACCTAAAATATTAACAGGTTCCAGAGACTGGATGTAAACATCTTTGGGGGACTGTTACTTTGTTTACCACATTACCTGTAACACATTCTTCTTTCCTTTGTGCAAATTCCAGAAAGTTCTAACTAAATTTAGTATTTAATTGTAATAACTAACTCATCACTATTTCCTGGTACATGTAATTACTCTAATTCTTATAAATTCTGATTTCTCTTTTATTTAACATTACTATTTCTTATATTTTGATATTAAAAGCTACCACAATCACATTTTTATAAAATAGAAAAGGAACAATTTCAGACCGATAACCACCACAATGTAGATTCAAACATTCTTCACAGAATAGCAATATGTGAAAACAACAATCAGTAATGTTTTAAAAAAAGAATTCATTATGACCATATAAAGTTTATCCCAAAAGAGCAAAGAAGTCAGGCATAAAACCGTACATACTGTATGATTCGATTTACCTGAAACTCTAGGAAAGACAAATTTAGTTTACAGCAAGAAAAAATCAGATGCTTGGGTGCTTGGGTGGGGATAAGATTATTGGCTGGGAAGGTTCTGAAGAAATTTTGGGAGGTGATAGAAATGTTCTATATCTTGATTAGGGAGATAGTTGCATGAGTGAAACTTTGTCACATTTTATCAAACTGTACAATTAAAATGAGTGCATTTTATGTAATCAAGTTCTACCTTAACAAAGTTTATTTTAAAGTAAGTTCCAATACATCTCCACCTTAATTTTGTAAAAATTAAGTACTACCAAAAGTACAGAATGTGTGTAGAGATAAATAAGAGAATCACTTTCAAAGTGACAATGTTTAATTCAATATAAATATGTTGCTATTGTTGTTTTAACTGCTAAGTCATGTCTGACTCTTTGAGACCCATGGACCTCCTCTGCCCATGGAATTTCCCAGGCAAGAATACTGGAGTGGGTTGCCATTCCCTTCTCAAGGGAATCGTCCCAACCCAGGGATTGAACTCACATCTCCCTGCATTGGCAAATGGATTCTTTATCTCTGAGCAACCAGGGAAACCAATAAATACTATATAAAGCTTAAATAAACACCTTGAAAATACATTTGAAAGCAGGATCACTGTAATGTATAAAACACAGGTGTAATGTACAGCTTCCCAGAGGCAATAACCTACTGCTGCTGCTGCTGCTAAGTCGCTTCAGTCATGTCCGACTCTGTGCGACCCCATAGACAGCAGCCCACCAGGCTCCTCCATCCCTGGGATTCTCCAGGCAAGAACGCTGGAGTGGGTTGCCATTTCCTTCTCCAATGCATGCATGCTAAGTCGCTGCAGTCATGTCCGACTCTGTGCGACCCCATAGACAGCAGCCCACCAGGCTCCTCCATCCCTGGGATTCTCCAGGCAAGAATACTGGAGTGGGGTGCCATTTCCTTCTCCAAATAACCTACAGAACTGTACAAATCAAAAAAGTAGGTTCTCTCAGAACTCTTCCTCTCCCTGAAACTAAGACTATGCCCCAAAGTCTGTGTGTTCTTTTACTGGGGAAACTAGAAGTTTTCTTTAAACTTGTCCAGATCCTTTTCCCTTACATGTTACAACAGGTATCTTTTCCTGTATTTAAGCAATAGTTGATAAGTCCCCCTCTTTAGTACAGAAGTCTGGTCTGAAATGACTCTCCAGGTCATTTCACCTAACAACTTTGATTTCCTACTCTTAGTCACTCATTAAAGATATGACCAAAATAATATCTGTAATTCCAAGTCCATCATGTACATGATTTCATGGAAAAAACTTGCCTCTGTCTGAGATGCTTCATAGCACTTTTTACTTCCTCATTCCTCAAGGTGTAAATGAGGGGATTCAGCACAGGGGTGACCATCGTGTAGAAGACAGATACCACCTTGTCACTGGAGAAGTTGGTGTCTGGGTGAGTGTAGAGGAAGATACATGGCCCAAAGAAGAAGGCCACCACCATGAAGTGGGCTGAGCAGGTAGACAGGGCTTTCTTGCGCCCTTCAGCTGACTGTTTTCTAAGAGAAACCAAGATGACCATGTAGGAGGTGACCAAAGCCAGAAAACAGAAGAGGGAGATGGTTCCACTATTGGACACAATCAGCATTCCTGTGAGATATGTATCTGTGCAGGCCAGCTTGATGACAGGAGGAACATCACAGAAGTAGCTATCAATTATGTTGGGGCCACAGAAAGGTAGGCGAATGGTCAAGAAGGTCTGCACCAGTGAGTGAACGGTACCCCCCAGCCAGAGACCAAAGACAAGCTGTACACAGACCCTCATGTCCATCACATTGGCGTAGTGTAATGGCGCACAGATGGCTACATAACGATCATAGGCCATAACGGTCAGCAGAAAGATCTCAGCACAGGCAAACAGATGTAGGAAGAAGAGCTGTGCAATGCAGTTGTCAAAGGAAATGGTCTTCCTTTCCAAAAGCAAACCCTCCAGCATCTTGGGCACAGTGACAGATGAGTGGCAGATGTCAATAAAGGACAGATTGCTCAGGAAGAAATACATGGGGATATGAAGACGTGGAGTAAAGACTATGGTAACCATGATCAGAATGTTCCCCAAAAGGGTTAGCATATACATGACTGAGAATGCCATGAAAAATAATATCTCCAGTATCCAGTTATCAGTGAGTCCCAAGAAGACAAATTGAGTCACTCTTGTTTGGTTTAGAGCATCCATCCAATGAGCTTCCAAAGGACCTTGTGGGGAAAAAACACATAAATGATAATTTAGCCTTAATGTTATAGGAGTGGAACTAACAGAAGTGACTCTGAATTTCTATCTGGGTTGCTTATTTATTATCATGGTATGTAGAGTATAAGATCAATTTAATTACAATTGTTATAATATATCCAGTCTTCCTTGGTGGCTCAGTTGGTAAAGAATCTGCCTGCAAGGCAGGAGACTGCTTGCAATGTAGGAGACCCAGATTTGATCCCTGGGTCAGGAAGATCCCCTGGAGAAGGATGACAACCCACTCCAGTACTCTTGCCTGAAAAATCCCATCAATACAGAAGCCTGACGGACTGCAGTCCATGGGATTGCAAGAGTTAGAAATGACTTAGCAACTAGCTACATATTATACCCAGTATATATCAGGAGCCATTCCATACACTTTATATACACCATTCTGTTTAGCCATAACTGTACCATTGCATGGGCTTTTGCACTGGCTCAGCAATAAAGAATCTGCCTGCAATACAGGAACCACAAGAGACGTGGGTTGGATCCCTGGGTGGGGAAGATCACCTGGAGCAGGGCATGGCAACCCACCTCAGTATTCTTGCCTGGAGAACCCATGGACAGAGGAGCCTGGCAGGCTACAGTCCATAGGGTCACAGAGAGTCAGACAGGACTGAAGCAACTTAGCACGCATGAATGCACCATTGCATAAGCATTATTGCTCCTGTTTTGCAGGTAAGTGAGCTCTACAAGAATAAATAAATTGCCCAAAACCCTTAGCCACTAGTTGGGTGATTTTTTTATTTCAGTCTAACCCACAGGCAACACCAATTTAGAATTCTAAAATACAACTCCCAGCTAAAATAATTTGCTATTTCACTCGTCCTATCAAAAGCGCCTTCAGATAATGAGTGATGTTGGGCACCTTTTCATGTGCTTGTTAGCCATCTGTATGTCTTCTTTGGAGAAATGTCTGCTTAGTTCTTTGGCCCATTTTTTGATTGGGTCATTTATTTTTCTGGAATTGAGCTGCAGGAGTTGCTTGTATATTTTTTAGATTAATCCTTTGTTTTTGCTTCATTTGCTATTATTTTCTCCCATTCTGAAGGCTGTCTTTTCACCTTGCTTATCGTTTCCTTTGTTGTGCAAAAGCTTCTAAGTTTCATTAGGTCCCATTTGTTTATTTTTGCTTTTATTTCCAATATTCTGGGAGGTGGGTCATAGAGGATCCTGCTGTGATTCACGTCGGAGAGTGTTTTGCCTATGTTCTCCTCTAGGAGTTTTATAGTTTCTGGTCTGACATTTAGATCTTTAATCCATTTTGAGTTTATTTTTGTGTATGGTGTTAGAAAGTGTTCTAGTTTCATTCTTTTACAAGTGGTTGACCAGTTTTCCCAGCACCACTTGTTAAAGAGGTTGTCTTTTTTCCATTGTATATCCTTGCCTCCTTTGTCGAAGATAAGGTGTCCATAGGTTCATGGATTTATCTCTGGGCTTTCTATTCTGTTCCATTGATCTATATTTCTGTCTTTGTGCCAGTACCATACTGTCTTGATGACTGTGGCTTTGTAGTATAGCCTGAAGTCAGGCAGCTTGATTCCTCCAGTTCCATTCTTCTTTCTCAAGATTACTTTGGCTATTCGAGGTTTTTTGTATTTCCATACAAATTGTGAAATTATTTGTTCTAGTTCTGTGAAAAATACCGTTGGTAGCTTGATAGGGATTGCATTGAATCTATAGATTGCTTTGGGTAGAATAGCCATTTTGACAATATTGATTCTTCCAATCCATGAACACGGTATGTTTCTCCATCTGTTTGTGTCCTCTTTGATTTCTTTCATCAGTGTTTTATAGTTTTCTATGTATAGGTCTTTTGTTTCTTTAAGTAGATATACTCCTAAGTATTTTATTCTTTTTGTTGCAATGGTGAATGGTATTGTTTCCTTAATTTCTCTTTCTGTTTTCTCATTGTTAGTGTATAGGAATGCAAGGGATTTCTGTGTGTTAATTTTATATCCTGCAACTTTACTATTTAATTATAAATTAGAAAAATTTATTACTCTCATTGTATGATTAGCACTATGAGTGAAAAAATCTGAAAAAACATTTTAAAATTAAAAGATATGTGGAGCATTTTGTTATGAATAAAATTTCTTTCCATTTCAAAAAAAAAAGAACTTTTAAAGCTCTCTGGTGATTCGAACATATAGCCAAGAGAGCAAACTATTAAATTCAAAAAATGTCAACAATATATTGTTAAGTGAAAAGAGCATATTATAAATATATTTTTGCTCTATAACACAGGGAGCTCAATCCAATGCTCTGTAACAACTGAGAGAGGTAGGATGGGGGTAAGGGCAGGAGGAAGGTTCAAGAGGAAGGGGCTGTATGTGTACCTGGGGTTGAGTCACATTGCTGTGCAGCAAAAACTAATGCAATATTGCAAAGAAATTATCCTCCAATTAAAAATAAGTTTAAATAAATAAACATATTGTGAATGAGGAGGAAAGGGGTTGAGGAGGGAGGGAAGGAATAAATGAACAAAGGAAGGAATCAAAAAATATTTATATATATATATATATGTGAATATGAACATATTGAAACATATATATTCATGAATTCTGTTTTCATGTATTTATTCCTAAAAGGAAAGATGATATGTGTTGAAGACTACATACTTATTTTAACACTAGTTGCTCATAGAAATACTAGTGCATTTTAGATTTTAATTTTAAATTTAAAATACTAGCAGCATTTTAAATTTTTATATTATACTCTATAATTGTTCAAATTTGTCTATAAGCCTGGGTTACTTTGTTTTAAAACAAAATATTAAAACCATGTGTGGGGGGGTGCATACAGAAAGGAAATGTAAATGCTGACTTCATGGGATTACTAGTACATTTTTCCTTCTCCAAGTCAAGTCTAATATGGTTGTATTTCTTATGAAGCAATATTCTATGATAGGGAGGCCTATTCTCATAAACTCCTGGTCAGCAATGCATTCATAGAAAAGAACCAAGAGTTGTTTTGCTTTTAACTAAGAAAGAGAAGGTAGAAGGCTCTTCATAAGAGCACATGTGGTGAATTCACATAACTATAATGTTTGACCTTCACTTCCCTAAGCCTCAGTTTTCTGAACTGTAGCATAGGAACTAGACACATCTTTTCTATGTGATTAGTTGTAGCAGATGTCTAGGTCTTCTGTCAAAAAGGTCAAGAGAGAAGCCAGGATATGGGAAGAATTTCTGACTTTGAAGGGTATCATAAAAAATTGAAGCCCGTATGCATGTTTAAGAAAAAATCTAAACAACTGACAAAGGATTAATTTCCAAAATATACAAGCAGCTCGTACAGCTCAATACCAGAAAAACAAACAACCCAATCAAAAAGTGGTAGAAAGACCTAAACAGACATTTCTCCAAAGAAGACATGCAGATGGCTGACAAACACATGAAAAGATGCTCAACATTGCTCATTATTAGAGAAATACAAATCAAAACTACAATGAGATATCACCTCACACCAGTCAGAATGGCCATCATCAAAATGTCTACAAACAATAAATGCTGGAGAGGATGCAGAGAAAAGAAAAGACTCTTGCACTGTTGGTGGGAATGTAAATTGATACAGCCACTGTGGAAGACGGTATGGAGAGTCTTTAAAAAACTAGGAATAATTGGGTCATTTATTTTTCTGGAATTGAGCTGCAGGAGTTGCTTGTATATTTTTGAGATTAATCCTTTGTCTTTGCTTCGTTTGCTATTATTTTCTCCCAATCTGAGGGCTGTCTTTTCACCTTGCTTATAGTTTCCTTTGTTGTGCAAAAGCTTTTACGTTTCATTAGGTCCCATTTGTTTAGTTTTGCTTTTATTTCCAATATTCTTGGAGGTGGGTCATAGAGGATCCTGGTGTGATTTATATCGGAGAGTGTTTTGCCTATGTTCTCCTCTAGGAGTTTTATAGTTTCTGGTCTTACATTTAGATCTTTAATACATTTTGAGTTTATAAAATGGGCCAAGGAACTAAACAGACATTTCTCCAAAGAAGACATACAGATGGCTAACAAACACATGAAAAGATGCTCAACATCACTCATTATCAGAGAAATGCAAATCAAAACCACAACGAGGTACCACTACACGCCAGTCAGGATGGCTGCTATCCAAAAGTCTACAAGCAATAAATGCTGGAGAGGTGTGGAGAAAAGGGAACCCTCTTACACTGTTGGTGGGAATGCAAACTAGTACAGTCACTATGGAGAACAGTGTGGAGATTTCTTTTAAAACTGGAAATAGAACTGCCATATGACCCAGCAATCCCACTTCTGGGCATACACACCGAGGAAACCAGATCTGAAAGAGACACGTGCACCCCAATGTTCATCACAGCACTGTTTATAATAGCCAGGACATGGAAGCAACCTAGATGCCCATCAGCAGATGAATGGATAAGGAAGCTGTGGTACATATACACCATGGAATATTACTCAGCCATTAAAAAGAATTCATTTGAATCAGTTCTAATGAGATGGATGAAACTGGAGCCCATTATACAGAGTGAAGTAAGCCAGAAAGATAAAGACCAATACGGTATACTAACGCATATATATGGAATTTAGAAAGATGGTAACGATAACCCTATATGCAAAACAGAAAAAGAGACACAGATGTACAGAACAGAAATTTGGACTCTGTGGGAGAAGGTGAGGGTGGGATGTTTCGAGAGAAAAGCATCGAAACATGTGTATTATCTAGGGTGAAACAGATCACTAGCCCAGGCTGGATGCATGAGACAAGTGCTCAGGCCTGGTGCACTGGGAAGACCGAGAGGAATCGGATGGAGAGGGAAGTGGGAGAGGGGATCGGGATGGAGAATACTTGTAAATCCATGGCTGATTCATGTCAATGTATGACAGAAACCACTACAACATTGTAAAGTAATTAGCCTCCAACTAATAAAAATAAATGAAAAAAAAAAAAAACCTAGGAATAAAACCACCATATGACACAACAATCTCACTCCCAGGCACATACCCTGAGGAAACCAAAATTGAAAAGGACACATGTATCTCATTATCCTTGCAGCACTATTTACAATAGCTAGAACATGAAAGCAACCTAGACATCCATCAAGAGATGAATGGAAAAAGAAGTTGTGGTACATATACACAATGGAATATTACTCAGCCATAAAAAGGAACACATTTGAGTCAGTTCTGATGAGGTGGATGAACTAGAACCTATTATGCAGAGTGAAGTGAGTCAGAAAGAGAAAGATAAATATTGTATTCTAACACATATATACAGAATCTAGAAAAATGGTGTGGAATAATTTATTTTCAGGGCAGCAATGGAGAAATAGACATGGAAAATAGATTTATGGGCATATAGGGAGAGGGGAGGAGAGGGTGAGATGTAAGGAAAGAGTAATATGAAAACTTACATTACCATATGTAAAATAGATAGCCAACGGGAATTTGCTGTATGGCTCAGGAAACTCAAACAGGGGCTCTGTATCAATCTAGAGGGGTGGGATGGGGAGGGAGATGGGAGGGAGGTTCAAAAGGGAGGGAGGGATATATGAATACCTATGGCTAATTCATGTTGAGGTTTGACAGAAAACAACAAAATTCTGTAAAGCTACTATCCTTCAATTAAAAAATAAATTAAAAAAAGAAAAAACCTAATCGAAAGCACTAAACCTTGGGATTGGCTGAAATTTTCAAAGCCAAAGTAGTTTCCCTTATGTCCTTAGGCTGTTCCCAGGGGCAGCAGATGGTAGTTATTGCTTCTTTAGCTCCAGAGAAATTTTTTTTTTTTTTTCAGAGAAATTTAGTTACCATTAGTAAAAAGAGTTTTTGCTCTGGTTTTAAAAAGAAGTGGGCTGAGACTTTGACAAAAGGTCACTTTAGAAAAATTATGTAGCCTCTCTGAGCTTCAGTTCAATTCAGTTCAGTCCAGTCGCTAAGTCGTGTCCAACTCTTTGCAACCCCATGAACCACAGCATGCCAGGCCTCCCTGTCCATCACCACCTCCCAGAGTTCACCCAAACTCATGTCCATCGAGTCGGTGATGCCACACAACCATCTCATCCTCTGTCATCCCCTTCTCCTCCTGCCCTCAATCTTTCCCAGCATCAGGGTCTTTTCCAATGAGTCAGCTTTTTGCATCAGGTGGCCAAAGTACTGGAGTTTCAGCTTTAGCATCAGTCCTTCCAATGAACACCCAGGACTGATCTTCTTTAGGATGGACTGGTTGGATCTCCTTGCAGTCCAAGGGACTCTCAAGAGTCTTCTCCAACACCACACTTCAAAAGCATCAATTCTTCAGTGCTCAGCTTTCTTTATAGTCCAACTCTCACATCCATACATGACCACTGGAAAAACCATAGCCTTGACCTGACAGACCTTTGTTGACAAAGTAATGTCTCTGCTTTTTAATATGCTGTCTAGGTTGGTCATAACTTTCCTTCCAAGAAGTAAGCGTCTTTTAATTTCATGACTACAATCACAATCTGCAGTGATTTTGGAGACCGAAAAAATAAAGTCAGCCACTGTTTCCACTGTTTCCACATCTATTTGCCATGAAGTGATGGGACCGGATGCCATGATCTTAGTTTTCTGAACGTTGAGTTTTAAGCCAACTTTTTCACTCTCTTCTTTCACTTTTATCAAGGGACTCTTTAGTTCTTCTTCACTTTCTGCCATAAAGGTGGTGTCATCGGCATATCTGATGTTATTGATATTTCTCCTGGCAATCTTGATTCCACCTTGTGCTTCTTCCAGCCCAGTTTCCTCATATGTACAAATCAATACTTGCATCAGGAAGATCCCCTGGAGGAAGAAATGGCAACCCACTCCAATATTCTTGCCTGGAGAATGTCATGGATAGAGGAGCCAGGCGGACTATGGTCCATATAGTCGGACACGACTGAAGCAACTTAGCACATAGGCACGAATGCACACAAACTTACTTCACAAGCTGTTATTCAAGTGGCTAACATGTAGCCTGGCACTTGTAATGCATAAAAGTCTGTTCTTTTTATTATAACTAAGAGATATCTGCAAAAAACCATCCCAAAAGTCCCTAAGAGAGAAAATGTAGGTCATGTATTTAGTAGCATAAAAAAAGGACCACAAAAAAGTAGGTGAAAGAAAGTGAGAGGGACTTCCCTGGTGGACTGGTGGGCTAAGACTACAGGCCCCCAATGCAGGCAGCCTGTGTTCAATCCCTGGTCAGGGAACTAGATCCTACATGCTGCAACCAAAGATCCTGCATGCAGGATCTTTTTTTGCATGCAGGATCATTTATTTGCATGCAGCCAAATAAATAAATATGAAAGAGAAAGAAAGAAAGAAAGAGAGGGCTCACTAGTTAATCAAACAATATTTAGTGAATGCCCCAACAGTATCTGTGCCAAGGAATATTCTTTCCCCAGACTTCCCAGGGCTCTATCTTTCTCATTTTTAAGGTGTTATCTCAAATATGACCCTCTCATGGAGACCCTGCAGACATCTATAACAAAAAGAACACCCCCTCACTTACACAATATCCTAGTCCATCTTTTTTGTAGCACTTATAAAGACTTGAAATTATCTAAATTATTTGCATTCATATCTACTGTCTGCTTTTCCAAATACAAACCCTTCAGGGACAAAGACTAGATCTATTTGGTTTATGACTACATCCTCAAAGCTTGTGTTCAGCAGTGAATGAGATCCCAACTCCCAGCCACAATAAGTTCAGCAGTGACTAAGACTTCCATGCTTTAAACTACAGAAGCCCCTAAAGAAATGCTAAGCAGTTTCTGCCCTAAAGAGTCCACAAAAACAAAAACATATACGATAACAATAACAACAAGCATACACTGCCAGTTGAAAGTAGAGTTTAACAGTCTCCTGGTTTTTAAAGATTTCATTCTTCTGAAAAGATGCAGAGCACCTCCTTCAACTGTCCCATTACATCTTTCTCTTCTTCTCTTCAACCTTTGCATTCTTCGTCCATCATCATACTGATCTGTTTCATATTTATATTTTATATCTGTTCTATATTTTTTCTTTTGCCTGAAAATAAAAAATTCTGGAGGGCTGAGGAAGTGTAATCAAAAAGTTGGAGAAGGGAGGCACATTGAAATGACCAATATACCTGCAGGTAAGAAATGTACACAAAAAGAAATGTACACTCCTTCCTTGAGTCATCCAGTAAACTCACAGATGGACCGACCCATGAATAATTTTGCAGATGGGGACCTTTAAGTGTAGAAACATAGAACAACAGTATTAGCTCAACAAATACTTTTGCATGATTATAAAGTCTCCAATATTTTGAATTATGACTTTTAGAAATTGTTTATTAGAAATAAATTTACGAGCTCAAAGATTGTGACTCAAAATACAGTGTTGTCAAATTGCTTTCCAAAAAGTTGGCAGAGTTGAGTTAACTTACTCATGGTCACTCGGTTAGCAATTGGTTGAAATTGGATTTGAATTTCCTGTTCAAAAGATTTTCCTATTTCCAAAAGCCTACACTCTCAACCTCTGTGCCATGCTGCTTAAAAGCAAAAAAATATAAAGTGTCTTTTAAGGAGGAAGAGAGTGCAAATATGCATCTCCTGAAGGAAGGGAAATATCTCATTCATTTTTCTATCCACATAGTAAAGTATGTGGCACAAAGGAGAAACTCACCAAATATTCCATGAATTAATTGAAAAAAATACTTGTAAAGTAACACTGAAATAAAGTTTCAAGATTTGGGGGGAAGTTGATCTGTGCATTAAAATAATTGCCTAGATTTTTAAGGAAAACCATAACAGTCTTATCTATAAAGGGGCAACTGAACAAAAAAGACCTAGAGTCGTCACTGGATATCACTGTTGTTATATTGATGTATATTGGTATTCTTCATAAAATGCTACAAGAAAATAAAAAATCTGTCCCTTCCTATCCTTTCCCTGCCATCTACCTTTCTCCCAAGAGCTCCACAATTCCCACACCAGCTCTGCAATGGAGACAGTAAGAATTTTCCCATATTTGAAATCACACCTCTCAGGAGTATAGTGAATTGTCAGGGATCAAACATTATAAGCAGCAGTCTCCTTTAACTCGTGAATCCCCAGTTTCAGTCCAGTTATCTTTACTGCTTGCTCAGAGATACTCCAAACCCTGTCTTTACCTTCCTCTTCTCTCTTTGTTGCCACCTGATCTCTAGTTCAGCATTACCGGCTCAAGCCTTGGCAAAGACACACTTAGCGACGACTCCCTTTGCCAAGGGGAAACTGAGCTCCATCGCAGTAGACTACTCAAAAGGGAATTTGTAAAACCCTGAGTTGCCACGATCTTTTATTTTAACTTTCTATGTTGTGTTAGGGTATACGGGCTTCCCAGGTGTCGCTAGTGATAAAGAATCCACCTACCAATGCAGGAGACGTAAGAGATATGGGTTGGGAAGATCCCCTGAAGAAGGGACTGGCAACCCACTCCAGTATTTTTGCCTGAAAAATTCCATGTACAGAGGAGCCTGGCAGGCTACATCCACAGGGTCACAGTCGGACATGACTGAAGTGACTCAGCACGCATGCATGCATAACCGATGAACAATGTTGTGATAGTTTCAGATGAACAGCAAAGGGACTCAGCCATACATATACATGTATCCATTCTCCCCCAAACCTCCCCTCCGCCCCTCAACCAGGCTGGCACATAACACTGAGTAGATAGAGTTCCATATGCCATACAATGGATCTTTGTTGGTTATCCATTTTGAATATAGCAGTGTGTACATGACCTTCCCAAGCTCCCTCACTATCCCTTCCCCCAGCCACCATAAGTTTGTTTTCTAAGTCTGTGAGTCTCTTTCTGCTTTGTGAGTTCATTTGTGTCATTTCTTTTTAGATTCCACATATAAGGGATGTTATATGATATATCTCCTTCTCTGATCGTGCTTGGAGCCATCTTGTTTGAGAGAAGTGCCCATGTCAGTTGAAAGCCAGGGTCTTAAACCCTAAAGAAGAGAGAAGGCAGAAGCTCCTAGGGACACCCTAAACTTTGACAGCTTTATTTCTCTAATAAAGTGGGGTGCAGCTAAGTTCAGAGATGGTTTGTGGCTTGCCCAGCTTTTGCACGGCAGAGTTGGGACCCTGTCCCAGTTCCCCTGCCCTTGGATTTTTCCACTACTCAGCAAGCAGTTGCCTCCAGAGAGCTGAGCTAGGTGAACTCCTAAATCTTTTAGTATTAGCGTATTTTACTTAGTTTACTTTACCTTTTTAAAGATTTTATTCTTCACAGCATACTGCATTGTTTTTTAATGCCATGGACTCACTTTTTTAGATATTTTTGATGCAAACCATTTTTTAAAGTCTTTATTGAATCTGTTACAATATCATTTCTGTTTAAACATTATGATTTGGACATTAATAACTGGTTTTCTATTTAAATAGTTTCACCCTTTTAATATTGGTCACTGAATTTGTCAATCCCCTTCCTTCTCTATAAATTTTGCATTTCTCCTTTTCAATACCCTTGCCTTTTTCTGGCCAAGAAAGGTAGAACTAAGCCTATTTGCCATTCCATTTCAATCATTGACTACTATGAGCACCATTAAAACTGTATTTGAATAAGTCCCAGAATCTGTTACTCAAAGGCCATTCATTCATTCAACAATCATTTATTATAGAAAGTATTTATCTTTAGTTAATACAAATAAATTGCATATTTTATGAAATATGACCTGATATTAACTTTAGGCTTAAACTTTTGTGTCAAGAATATGTAAAAGTCTTTTAATTTTGGTAATCATGTCACAACATATATGTGCAGCAAATCACCACATTGTCACCTAAAATGTATATACTTTTTATCTGTCAATTATACTTCAGTAAAGCTGGGGGAGAAAACATAAAAGTTTTTAAGGAGTTGTGTCAAATCAAATCCAGTTAATCTTAGGTTCTACTATTGCCCTGCTGAATTAAAAAACATTATCAAGTCAAGACCTGTACTTCCCTGGTAGCTCAGGATCCCATATACCACAGAGCAACTAAGCCAATGGTGGTGGTTTAGTTGCTAAGTCATGCCTGACTCTTTGCAACCTGTCTGTGCCCACCTGTAGCCCACCAGGCTCCTCTGTCTGTGGGATTCTCCGAGCAAGAATACTGGAGTGGGTTGCCGCCTCCTTCTCCAGGGGGATCTTCTCCACCCAGAGATTGAACATGGGTCTCCTGCATTGCAGACAGATTCTTTATCGACTGAGTTACGTGGGATGCCTGCCAAGCCCATACGCGGCAACTACTGAGCCTGTGCTCTAGAGCCCAAGAGCACCAATTACTGACCCCATGTGCCTCAATTACTGAAGCCCGTATGCCTTAGAGCCCATGTTCTGCAACAAGAGAAACCACCTCAGTGAGAAGCCCATGCACCGCAACTAAAAGAATAGCTACCACTCAGCACAACTAGAGAAAAGCCCACTGAGCAACGAAGATAAATAAAAGAATTTTAACTGGTGGACTTAAAAAAAAATGAAGACCTATTTCATGCATTAATGTATCTAAAATTTCAATTCTTCTTTTTACTCCGTTAGTCAATTTATCTCTCACTTGGGCAAGTCACTTGACTTTATATTCATTATCTTGAAAGCAGGTAACAATTTTACCCCTTTAATTATTGTGACAGTTAATTTTATATGTCAATTTAGCAAGGCCATCATACCCGGTTGTGCAGTCAAGTATCATCTAGATGTTGTTATGACAAAGTTTTCAGAATGTGATTAACATTTAAATCATTAGGCTTTGGGTAAAACAGGTTACCCTTAATAATTTGGGTAGAGTCTAATACAATCAGTGGAAATTCGTAAAAGATTAAGAACCCCAAAAGAAGGAATTTGGCCTCCAGACTGTCTTTAGACTCAAGACTGAAAGACTGACTCCTGACAGAATATCCAGTCTGCAGCCTGTGCTGCAGATTTCAGATCTGTCCAGCCCCAGAAACTCACCAGTTAATTCCTTAAGAGAAGTCTCTTTCTCCTTCTCTCCCTCTATCTCTCTCCTTTTATATAAAATTTATTTCAATCAAGATAGATAGATGATAAACATATATATATAAACTGAGATCCTATTGATTATGTTTCTTTGGAGAACCCTAATGATTCATGGGGTCGCAAAGAGTCGGACACGACTGAGCGACTGAACTGAACTGAACTGAACTGAACCAATACAATTACCTTCTTTGCAATGATTTTAAAGGTGGCAATGTGGCTTAGGTTTAGGAAAGTTTAGGTATACAGAAAGACCACAATTCATTTACCACTCTAGGAAGTTAAATTTCTCTTAAAGATCTTATTATCTCCTCTCTTTCCCACCTCAACATCCACTTTAAATAAGTAGCAATTATCATTACCACTTTAAAAGGTGAGGCAAACAGAAGATAGGAAAACTCTGTGTCATCAAATCAAATCAATTGACCCAGAAGCTCTGCTAAATTCTAGACTCTCTTTTAAAGGCCGAAACAATAGCTTTCAATGTTTAATAGGTAACATTTGTTTATCAACTTACGTTGCTTGTTTAAAAGAGATTTTCCTCTGATATCAAACACTTACCATCTATTCCTATATCTCCTCTAATGATTCAGTTCTCTTCTTACACTCTGCTACAGAAGTCTAGGATGTAAAATCACAGAGAACAAAATTCTGTACAAGGTGGATCTCATGCTTGAAAGCTTTGTGATTTTTATCTATCTGACATAGGACTGTGAAGTGATCATTGCATGACTATAATTGAACTTGCTACAATGAATACTCAGGGGTATTATTAAGTTTTCTGTTTCAATGAATTTCCTGTTATTAGTTCCATTCACTTAGCAGTTTAATAAATGAACAATAAAACTAGCACACTTCAAATATGGAAGAGTTCTAAACCTTTGGCAATTTACAATACACACCAGGGATTCAAAGTCTGCTGACAGGTGAAAGCTCACCCATGATTACTAAATAATTGGTACCAATCCATGGGCTCCCAAAATGCCCAGTCAGCAGCTTGGAACTTAGTTTCCAGAATTATCTGACTCAACACCTGCTTTTTCTACTGCTTAAGTAAAAGTTTAAAGCCAAAAGAAAAAAAGTACAGATCACAGATTGCCTACATGAAGTAACCACTTTAAACAAGCAAAATATACCAAGATGTTTTGTAACCAGCTAATTTTTTAAACTACTTAAAAGAATTTTGACTACTCAAAGCAAAGATAATAATGATGCATTGTGGCATTTGTAGCATGCAGGAGTAAAAATACATGAAAATAATAACAAAAAGCTGGGAGGAGAAAAAAAAGTAAGTTTGAAAGATTCTTATACTATACAGTCAGTTGTTGTTCAGTCACTAAGTCAAGACGGACTCTTTGCAATTCCATGGAAGCAGCACGCCAGGCTTCCCTGACCTTCACTATCTCTCAGAGCTTGCTCAAACTCATGTCCATTGAGTCAATAATGCCATCCAACTATCTCATCCTCTGTCGCCTCCTTCTCCTCCTGCCCTCAATTTTTCCCTGCATCAGGGTCTTTTCCAATGAGTCAGATCCTTGCATCAGGTGCCCAAAGTATTGGAGTTTCAGCTTCAGCATCAGTCCTTCCAATGAATATTCAGGGTTGATTTCCTTTAGGATTGGCTGGTTTGATCTTGCTGTCCAAGGGACTCTCAAGAGTCTTCAGCCCATTCTTCGGTGCTCAGCCTTTTTTATGGTCCAACTCTCACATCCATACATGACTACTGGAAAAGCATAACTTTGACTATACAGACCTTTGTTGGCAAAGTAATGTCTCTGCTTTTAAATATGCTGTCTAGATTTGTCATAGCTTTTTTTCCAAAGAGCAAGCATTTTAATTTCATGACTTCAGCCACCATCCGCAGTGATTTTGAAGTCCAAGAAGATAAATATAGCCAGTAGTATCATGTTATGTGATGGCATGCTATATTAAAGATGTATACTATAAACGTTAGAGAAACAGCTACAGACAAAGTGGTATGGTTAATAAGGTAATAGTGAACATAAAATAAAATATTTTTTAAAACTCAATTAATCCACATAAAAAAAAGAAAAAGAGGAAAAATGAGAATAGGAAACAAATAGCAAAATCGAGATCAACCAAACCCCATCAATAGTCATGTTAAATATAAATGGTCTAGCTCATATCCAGAATATATAAAGAAAACAACAACAAAAAGACAACCCAACTTAAAAATAGACAAAGGATTTTTTTCCCCAGACTTTAAACTTTTTATTTAGTATTGGGGTATAGCTGATTAACTATGGACATTTAGGCTGCTTCCATGTCTTGGCTATTGTATACAGTACTGCAATGAACAGTGGGGTGCAGGTATCCTTTTGGATCACATTTTTCTCCAGATATATGCCCAGAAGTGGGATTACGGGTCATATGGTAGCTACACAAAGGATTTAACTAGACATTTCTCCAAAGAAGATATATAATAGTCCAATAAGCCCACAAAAAATTTTTTTCAACATAACATTTTTTTCAACCTGCAGGAATGTAAATTGATGCACACACTTTGGAAAACAATTTGGCAGCTTCTCAAAATATTAAACACAGAGATAGCATAACCCAGCAAATCTACTCCTATACCCTAGAAAATTGAAACTGTATATCCATACAAAAAAATTTCTATAAATATTGATTGTAGTATTATTCATAACAGCTCAAAAGTGGAAAAAACCAAAATGTCTACCAAATGACAAATAGGTAAACAAAGTGTAGAGTAGCCATAAAATTAAATATTTCAGTAATAGAAAGGAATGAGGTACTAATACATGATACAACATGTATCCAGGTTTGCAGTGTAGGAGATGGAAACACCATGGCATTTGATGTTGAGGAGAAAGGGTATGGAGGCAGCAAATGTTACAGACCTTACTGGAGTTTCAGTGCAAGGCAGTAAACATGCAGCAAACTGTAACCATTATAGATGCTACCCACATAGTCGGGGTTCTCTGCCAACTACCAGAATTACCAAAACAGAAGAAAAGGGAAAAGACCAAGGCATGAGAGCATGGTCCAGAAGACCAGGCCCAACAGTGCCAACCCAACCTCACTGTACTACACATGGAGACTCCATGAGCAACAGCCACAGTCTTCTAACCCTCTGGTACAGGAAAAAAACAGGGGAATGTGCTGATAACCAGGAGACAGGAGATCAAGGTAGACTAATGTTTTAAAAGAAACATCAGAACCAAAATGGAGTCACTTGTGCTAAGCCCACCTCACCAAGCCAAAACTTAATACCAAACCAAATTGTAGTTTCAGTCTTCTGTAGGAATGTGATCTTAACTGGTCAGTCTGGAATTTCCTGGTCAGTGGTAATGAGGTAATCCTGCCTGAGAGACCCCTTCCATCCCCCAAAGAAAGATTAGGTAATCTACTTTTTCCCTTGCCTGCCCCCTTTTGTCTACAAAAATCTTTCCTTTTCAACATCTTTTCTATTCACTAGGTGAAATGCTGCCTGAATCATTAATCATTGAATAAAGTCAATTTGATCTTTAAACTTACACTTAAATTTTGTTTTTTAACAGCAGTGAGACAGAATATGCATTGGAGTTGCAGATTATGATTTCTTAGGGACCCTCTTCACCAAAGACAGCATAGAAAAGACAGCAAAATAGACGAAGTAAAATCAAAGAGATGAATCCAAGGTCAATAGCCACCTCAAGGTTGGTACCACCACAGGTTCAGTTACCTCTGTGCTGTGCTTAGTCGCTCAGTCGTGTCCAACTCTTTGCGACTCCATGGACTGTAGCCCACCAGGCTCCTCTGTCCATGGGGATTCTCCAGGCAAGTATATTGGAGTGGTTACCATGCCCTCTTCCAGGGGATCTTCCCAATCTAGGAATCCAGGTCTCCTGCTTTGTGGGCAGATTCTTTACCTTCTGAGCCACCAGGGAAGCCCTCAGTTACCTCTGCTGATGCCCAGAAAACCCTAAACCAAGACATGGCAAAGAGACAAAAGTAGCTGATCCTAAGTGTGAGAGGGGGTGGCACTGAAATTTCCCATCCTCTATTCTTATGGTTGTGAGGGCAACCAGCCCTCATCTGTTCCTAAGGCTAAGTAGGGCTGGCCTAAGAAAAGGTTAGCTTTACTGTTTAGTCATCCAATAAGAAGAAATAAATATGGAAATCCAGCAGTAAAAAATGAACAAGAGGTTGGAGCTAACGACCCCCAGTGCTTGGTTGTTGCCCACTGACCAGATAATTAGAAGTATCTGCATTACCTATGCAGCTTAGGGTTTTTAATAGTTCTAACTATAAACTTTAATATTAGTAAATGGAAATTTCAATGAAATACAGTTTGGAGACTAGAAGGGGGAGCTCTTGTGCCCTGTGACAAAAGCAGAGTCCAACAGGAAGAAGAAAAAGTCTTCTTTCTTGGGGCTTTCCCAACTTCCTTCTCCTCTATAACAACATCCTCCTTCTATTGCCTTGTGGAGACTTGCACATGGATGAATGGTTGCAGACGCCAAATTGCAATTTTCCACTTGTCTCAAATAAACCCATCTTTGCTAGAAAAACATCTGGTAGTCTATTTATTTATATCAGATCAACAAGACCTATTGTTTGGATACTACCAAATCCAAGTTTTTTTTTATAAAGCCTGTTTTACTTGATACACCTTTAAGGATTTTTCAATTGTTTCATGTCTGGTCAAGCTGAGTTTTTTAAGAAGCTCATTTTTAATTTGTAATACAATTTTATGACTTGATTTTTTAAAGTCAGTGGTGATAATTTGATGTATAGTAAATTCATACTTAGTTTTCATCTCCTTTTCTGGCACAGAGCTCTTGTCAACTACATATTGGCACTAACTGTGGGCACTTGGCATCTACCTCTACAAGCATTAAATCATGTGCTGTTGTAGTTGCTGAACTTCAACATCCCCTGAAAGGAATTCAGGGTGGAAAGTAGAAATGAAGCACTCTGTGCTTGGGGGAAAAACTGGCAGGACAAGTCTTCAGATAGTTAGATATTTTCAGGAGCCAATTTTATGAGCCTAATTCTTGTATCTCCCCATATCTAGAAAAGCACTAAAATCCTTCATAGTGATGACTATTCCCCATGACTAGCAAAAAGCTCCACCAGACTAGTGGACATCATTTAGAAAAATAGGTGCTTGATTGCATGTATTCCCCCTTTACCAAAATCATATATATATTGATCTTTCCCCTCTGCCTCTTAGGAGCTGTTTCTCAGAGCCATCTGAGGTGCTGTCTCATGGGCTGCAGTCCTCATTTTGCCCCCAATAAAACTTAACTTGCAACTCTCACAGTTTTTTTTAATAAGTCGACACTCCTAAAAACCCTTAGAATTTCCTAAGGGTTTCCTGAGAGTCATTAATGGGGTCTTTCATTATGTTAATGAGGTGACTTTTGGAAAGCACCTAATTATGAGGGCTGGTTGCCCTCTCAACCATAAGATTAGAGGATTGGAACTTTTAGTGCCACCCCAACTCACACACCCCTCACCAGGGAGGGGATAGCAGCTGGGGGTTGAATCAACCACCAATAGCCAATGATCTAATCAATAATGCCTACATAATGGATCCTCCATAAAAATCCAAACAGACAGAATTCTGAGAGCTTCCAGGTTGCTAAACACTTAGAGATTTGGGGAGAGTGGCACCCCGAGGGAGGCATGGAAGGAAGATCCACACTGTTTCCTCATACCTTGCCCTTTGCATCTCTTCTATCTGGCTGCTCCTGAGTTCTATCTTGTCATAGTAAATCTATAATCCAGCACATAAACTGTTTTCTTGAGTCCTGTTAACCTAACTAACTAGCAAACTAATCCAAGCAGAGGATCTGGGACCCTGATGTATAGTCAGAAGTCCAGGTAACATCTGAAATGGAATGCAGTCTTATAGGACCAAGCCCTCAACCTTTGGAATTTGACATTATCTCTGGTAGAGAATGTCATAATTGAGCTTAATTATAGGACACCTTGTTTGGTGGTGTGAGAAAAACACATACACACACATCAGAATTTGTATCAAAATCTTAATCAACAAACTGTAAGTACCTGTTCAAAGGGGTCCCAAATAATCATACTTTTAAAAGCTGATGTGGTTAATCAATATCAGAAGGCTATATTTCAGGGCAAGCATATTACCAGAGGGAAAAGAGATCATTTCAAGAGAACAGAGTCAGTTTATCAAGAGGACTTAGCATCATAAATGTATATTCACCATATAACAGAGGTCCAAAGTACATGAAGCAAAGATGATAGAACTGAAAGAGAAAAGGCAAATTAATGGTTATCATAGTTAATTTCATCACCCTTCTCTTAGTAATTGGTAGAATGATTAAACAGAAAATCAGCTAGGATATAATAACTTCATTCTATCAACCAATCTGTGGTACTAGACATGTGAATACTCCATTTAACAACAGTGATTTGCATACACATTTCTAGTGGGAATTTTAAATGCTACAATCACTGTGGAAGATAGTGGCAATTTCCTATAAAACTAAACATGTATTTACCATATGTCCAAACAGTTCCACTCTAGAACCTCTACCCAAGAGGAAGGAGAGTATATGTTCATACAAGACTTGAACACAAACATTCATTGCAGCTTATCCATAATGGTAAAAAACTGAAAGCAAGTCAAATATAATTACCATAGGAGTGGCTAAACAATCTGGGGTACATGCATACAGTATTATACTACTTAATAAAACTACTAACACCAAGACACAGTGGATTGCGCTGAGTGAAAAAAGTCAAATGCAGGATGGTATGTGTTATATAATTCCTTTTATATAAAATTTTAGAGCAGACAAAACTACTAGAAAATAGATCAGTGATTTCCAGGCGCTGAAGTTGTGAGTAGGAGCCAAGAAGAAGGAGGATTAACTGAGAGAAAGAACTAAGGGACATTTTGGGAGGATGAAAATGTCTTATATTTTTATTGTAGAGGTAGAAATCCAGATATATTTACTTGCCAGAACATATGGAACTGTACAGTTAAAATGACTGTGTTTTCAATATGTACAATAGTCAAGATATGTTAACAATCTGTGTCCACCAGTGGATGGATGGATAAAGATGTGGTGTGTAAATGTATATACAGTGAAATATTATTTAGCCATAAAGAAGGATGGAATCTAATCATTTGCAACAACATGGATGGAACTTGAGGGCATTATTCTAAGTGAAATAAATCAGACAGAGAAAGACAAATACTGTATGATCTCACATATGCAGAATCTAAACACACACACACACACAACCAAGCTCATAGATACAAAGAACACATTGGAGGCTACCAGAGGTGGAGGGTAGACAAAATGAGTGAAGGGGGTCCAGTTATAAAATAAATAAGTCATGGGATGTAATGTACAGCACGATGACTATAGCTAATAACACTGTATTGCATATTTGAAAATTGCTCAAAGAGTAAATCTTAAAAGGATTTATCATAAGGAAAAATCTATAACTGTGTAAGGTGACAGGTGTTGACTAGATTCATTGTGGTGATTGTTTCATAATGTATAAAAATGTCAAATCATGAAAATAGAATGGCGGCATTTTATTCTTTGTAAATTATACCTCAATAAATTTCACTTTTAAAACAATATGTTGCGTTCAAGTTTAAAAGCAAACACAAGGGACATCCCTGGTGGCTCAGTGGTAAAGAATTCGCCTGCCAACGCAGGAGACACAGGTTCAGTCCTCGATCCTGCACGATCCCACAGAGGTGGAGCATCTAAGCCCATGCACCACAACTCCTAAGTCTATGCTCTAGAGCCCAGGAGCTGCCACCACTGAGCCCGCCTGCCGCGGCTGCTGAAGCCGAGCGCCCTAGAGCCTGTGCTCCGCAACAAGAGAAGCCGTGGCCACGAGAAGCCTGGGCACCTCAATTAGAGAGTAGTCCCTACTCCCCGCAACTAGAGAAAAGCCCTCACAGTAATGACGACTGAGCACACCCATAAATAAATAATAAAATTATTTTTTAAAAAATAAACACAAAAATAGTTCTCAACACAGATCTCACAAGCTATGAGGAGGAGTATCCAGATCTTCTAATATATAACTCCCATACTTAAAATTCCTTTCCAGTACTGATCTGTGATTGAAATCTAAAGTTTCCTATTTCTTTTTAAAGTTGAGTAATATTGCATAGAGTATGATACTAGAAACAAAACTCCTTTACATCAAATAAAAAACTCATTTACAGGCAGTATCTGCCACATTTACAAACTGGTGTGATACATACTGTGACCAAAACACAACACGAAAATTTCTCCTAGCACTTGGTATCACAGTAGGAGTTTGCTACCTGAGAGTGAATCAGAGGATAAGAAGGAGGAAATTAAAATGAGGAGGAAGACAGATTCTGTTGGCTTACTTTTTATTTCAGGGTTGATTGGACAATTCGTCCAGACTGTAACATGAATGGGAAAAGACAGTCAATCAATGTGAACACCAAAATGAATCAGATGTTAAAATTTTGGACAAAGATTTTAAAACAGCTATCATAAAAATGCTTCCACAGACAACTATAAATTCTCTTGAAACAAATGGGAAAAAAGCAGAAAAATCTTAACAAAAAATAAAGTTATAAAAAGAATTAGCACAAATTAAGGAACTGAGGGATTCAGTAACTGAAGCTCAAAGCTCTTTAGATGGGTTCAGTAGGAACATGGAGATGACAAGGGATGGAATATCTGAACTTGAAACAGATCAATAGAATTTACCCAGTCTGAACAACAGCAAGGGAAGAGACTGGAGGAAAAAATGAACAGAGTCTCAAAGACCTATGCTGCTGCTGCTGCTAAGTCATGTCAGTCGTGTCCGACTGTGCGACCCCATAGACGGCAGCCCAACAGGCTCCCATCCCTGGGGTTCTCCAGGCAAGAACACTGGAGTGGGTTGCCATTCCTTCTCCAACGCATGAAAGTGAAAAATGAAAAGTGAAAGTGAAGCCGCTCAGTCGTGTCCGATTCTTAGTGACCCCATGGACTGTAGCCTACCAGGCTCCTCCATCCATGGGATTTCCCAGGCAAGAGTACTGGAGTGGGTTGCCATTGCCTTCTCCCCAAAAACCTATGGGACAATAACAAATCTTTTAACACGCGTATCATTGGAATCCCAGAAGAAGGGGAAGAAGGAGGAGAGGGAAGAGGCGGGGGAAAGATCACGAAAGAGTGGGGGCTCAGCTCGTTGCTGGACTTGAAGAAAGTATTCAAAGAAATAATCGCTGAAAACCTCCCAAACTTGGCAAAACTATACCGGCAGGAATAATTGACTATTATCACAGAGAAATGTTGTCTGAGCACAGAAGATAGAGTTGCCCACTTTGTGATGGGGACACAGAAGTATGAATGAACCTAGAGCTTCACTGGAACATCCCTCAGTGTTTCCACATCTGGTGATAATAGTGAGCAGGCAATAACACTAACCAAGTCCGGACAAAGTTAAGGTAACCAAGAGCTTAGACCCCTCAGAGAGGAAGGTCTGGGTCACTGACTGAGCAAGAAATCCAGACAAGAAGGAATGCTGAGTGAGGGTGTGGGGGAATCTAGAATGAGTGATAGAAAAAGATGACTGATAACAATTATGGTCTTAGAACCAACTGCGGCAGCAAGGTCAATATTCGTCCTACACAACTCTCTTGTTTCAGCTCTTTAAAAATTGATATAGATCACAAAGAGAGAGAGGGAGAAGCAAATATATATACACTAAGACTTTAGGTAAGGAACGAACTGGAGAGGGGGTATTCTTTCCCCATCTTTGTTCTATGTCTATGGATTTTTACACAGCTATAATTATTCTATGTATTCAACTATATACTTTGCTCTACTTGATTCATTATTGTATCATAAACAGTTAAAAGCTTTAATGCAGTTTCTAGAACTGTCTTTTATTGGCTCTGAGGTAGGTAGAATTTCAAACAATGTCACCAAGATTCCATGCTCTAATCTCCAGAACCTTGAAAGTGACAGAATACCACTTGTGATGACTGTGTTGTGTTAAATACCACAGCTCACCTTATATGGGGGAGATATCTAGGCAAGCCTAACCTAATTATGTGAGACCTTTAAAGCACATTAACTTTCTTTGGTGGCAGATGAGAAAGCCAGAATATAAAGTAAGAGGCTCATTATAAGAAGGACTTGAAATGCTGTTGCTGGTTTGAAAATGGAATGGATCATATGAGAAGAAATGTAAGTGAGCTTAAGGAGCTGAAGATTTCCCCACCAGCAGACAGCAAGGAAAAGAAGATCTCAGTCCTACAAGAGCAAGGAACAGAATTCTGACAATAGAAATGAACTTTGAAGAAGACCCTGAGCTCCAGATAAGAACTCAGGCTGTCAACACCTTGACTTCAGTCTTATGGTATCCCATGCATAGCTCAGTTGGTAAAGAATCTGCCTGCAATGCAGGAGACCCCGGTTCAATTCCTGGATCAAGA
Organism: Cervus canadensis; assembly: GCF_019320065.1. NCBI lineage: Eukaryota > Metazoa > Chordata > Mammalia > Artiodactyla > Cervidae > Cervus > Cervus canadensis. Next base: position 22,974,801 of record NC_057391.1, read on the forward strand.
AGTTCCACTGGAGAAGGGATAGGCTACCCACTCCAGTATTCTTGGACTTCCCTCGTGGATCAGCTAATAAAGAATCCTCCTGCAATGCGGGAGACCTGGGTTTGATCCCTGGGTTGGGAAGATCCCCTGGAGAAGGGAAAAGCTACCCATTCCAGTATTCTGGCCTGGAGAATTCCTTGGACTGTATAATCCATGGGGTCACAAAGAGTCATACATGACTGAATGACTTTCACTTTCACTTTCAAGCACAGAATCAGTTGAAACTGCCTGGACTTCTGACCTACAGAACTATCAGCAAATATATGAGTGTTGTGGTTATGTGTTATATAGCAATAGAAACCAACACAGCTTTAAAATAGCCCATTGATCCTAAATTACTTGACTGTTGCCCATATTTTGCCCTAATGGATAGCGCTGCTATATAAACCCTCCACATCCCCAAAGTCCAAAGCCCCTAAACCTCATTTCTAGTCTGCCTATCTTTAAGTGAGAACTCAAAAATGGAATTATCATGTAAAAGGAATACAAACATTTTAATGGCCTTGATTCATAATTTATATCACTTTCTAACATGTTCATCTCAAAAGTTCCATTTTATAAATTAGAATGAAAACACACCCTTACCTCATCCAAGGGAATTTTGTTTAATCTTTTATTCCAAACAATGTAACATATGACTGACTACTGCTGTTGTTTAATCGCTAAGCCATATCTAACTCTTTTGCGACCACGTGGACTGTAGCCCACCAGGCTCCTCTGTCCATGGGATTTCCCGGCAAGAATACTGGAATGGGTTGCCATTTCCTTCTCCAGGGGATCTTCCCAACCGAGAGATCAAACTCTTGTCTCCTCCACTGCAGGCCTATTCTTTACCTTGACCCACCTGGGAAGCCCATGACTAACTATGACTGAGTGAGTGATTGTCAGTTGCTCAGTCATGTCCAACTCTTTGCAACCCTATGGACTGTAGCCTGCCAGGCTCCTCTGTCCATGGAATTCTTCACACAAGAATACTGGAGTGGGTTGCCATTCTTTTCTCCAGGGGATCTTCCCAACTCAGGAATCAAATCTGGGTCTCCTGCATTGCAGGCAGATTCTTTACCATTTGAGCCAGCAGGGAAGCCATGACTAACTATACCTCATTTTAAATTGGGATGGCCCTAACTTTTGATATCTGTATAACCTACAATTTGAACTTCTAAGCTCTGATCAATTTTATCTCATATAAGGACAAAGCCACAAAAATAATCATTTATTTTCTAAACCTAGCTGACAGTAAGCTGTAACATTTAACAAAGCTCATTGAAAATTTAAAAGTAGGAAAGGAAAATCTTTAAACTGACTACGGATTTTTACTGTTCTTCATATCCACCAACAATGCCATACCATAGGCACCCCCTACTAGCTCCTTCCTCACCCTGAATTATATACCATTTTGCTTATGCTAACTCTTCTTTCTCATCTTCTATAGATAAGCAAGTCCATGTTCCTCAAGTTCAAAGCCCTGAACCTCATTTCCAGCTTGTCTTATAAACTCCCAAAATACATTAAGATCACATTAACTTTTCAGGAACACATACACGAAGATAGCTGTACAAAGCTCATCAGAATACTTAACATCTCATTTTGAAGTATTTGCATTTGGACCTCTAAAATTCGGGGTCTCCCCAGAGAGAATGAGTATTACCCAGTGATCTCTTCCGAACAGAGAACCTTCCCCATTTACAAACTCCATCTTTCATCCTTCAATCCACAGTATGCAAATAGTTGTCAGGATTTCAACTTCTACAAACCAGGAATAGATAAATACTGAGATCCAGTCCAGAACTCTGGCCTCATGAGACTTAGTGAAAGTTTAAGACTAGTTAAATAACTAACACTTATACAGAGCTTACTATTGCCAGCACTGTTCTGTTCTGTGTGTGTATAACTCACAACCACCCATTTGGCAGGTACTATTATTTTTATCTTATAAATGGATCAGTCAGTTCAGTTCAGTCACTCAATCATGTCCAACTCTTTGAGACCCCAGGGACTGTAGCACACCAGGCTTCCCTGTCCATCACCAATACCCAGAGCCTACTCAAACTCATGTCCATCAAGTTGGTGATGCCATTCAACCATCTCATCCTCTGTCGTTCCCTTCTCCTCCTGCCTTCAACCTTTCCCAGCATCAGGGTCTTTTTCAATGAGACAGTTCTTCACACCAGGTGGCCAAAGTATTTGAGCTTCAGCTTCAGCATCAGTCCTTCCAATGAATATTCAGGACTGATTTCCTTTAGGATTGATTGTTTTGATTTCTCTGCAGTCCAAGAGACTCTCAAGAGTCTTCTCCAACACCACAGTTCAAAAGCATCAATTCTTTGCACTCAGCTTTCTTTATGGATAAAATTGGATAAACTGAATTAAAGAAAGATAAATTGACTTGCTCAAGACTACCCAGATGGAAAGCAGCAAATTCAAATCCAGGTAGTCTGGTTGCAAAGTCCCCCACTCTCAACTTACAGCAAGCGTACACTCAGGAAATATAACTTCTCACTGGTGTGGTTGCCTCTGAGTTCTGGAGCAGCTGAAAAGACCTCACAGTCACCGTGTCTATCACAGCACAGAGGTAAGAGGCAAAGTCTTTCATGTGGAGTTCCTTCAGAAGGAGGTAACTGTGTGCATCAAAGCTGCTAAGAAATGAAGAAAAATGACCTCTTGTCTCCAAACCATCCAGAACATTGTAAGAGAGAAACACAGGTGCTCCACCATCATGTTGCTGGTACCAGAACAGTCCATTGAACCCAGATGTCTGGTAGGTGCAGTTGACCTGGGCAGAGGCTCCTTCCATAGCCATTAACTCAGTGGGCTGCTCAACGCCTTTTCCTGCAGAGCCTATGAGAAGATCCATGACCATTATCACGGTAGCACTCCAGGAAACCACATCATTATTAAAGAGGATAGTTCTCAAATGGTCACAAAAAAACACTGCCTTTGATGGAAGAGTGCCTTAGGTAGAAATAAATGCTGGTAGAAAGACATAGGACAAGGATGAGGATGGGGACGAGGACAATTACCTCCACTAATATGTATGGAGAAAGACTTTTTCATTACAAAAGTTAGGAGTTGCCATCATTTATCTGGAAGAAAATTATTCTGAAAGTTCCTGGCAATGTTTGCTAATAATCTGAGACTCACCTCTCACTGTCAGGGAAACACAAAGAAAGAAAAAATTCCACATCTGCTGCAGGACACCACAACCCAGGCCCTGCATCCTCTGTATTTGTGCCACTGGAGCCAGAAGAAGGCGGGTTCCCTCCCTGTGGCTGAGGGAGGAAATCTCAATCTGGATGCAAAACCCAGAAGAAAACGCAGTGGGTGGAGCTCCTTTCTTGAAGGACTGAGCTTCCGTGGGAGCAGATGTGGGTTTAAGCTTCCATGGAGGCAGCTGTGGGGTTTCCTTTCAGGAGTGTCTTCACATGAACATTTTCTACTGATGAATCCACAGGTATTAATCCATGTGATTCTGTGAATATTAAACAATAAAATTGTGTATAAAGAACAGAAATGGAAAATAGGAAGAAAGGTAAAGGCAGAGTGGTCAATTTGACAATACTGAGAATTTGTCTTTCTGAAGGCAAGAGAAAATAGAAACAGGAATGAAATTAGAGGCAGCTGAAATTAAAAGACGCTTACTTCTTGGAAGGAAAGTTATGACCAACCTAGATAGCATATTGAAAAGCAGAGACATTACTTTGCCAATAAAGGTCCGTCTAGTCAAGGCTATGGTTTTTCCAGTGGTTGTGTATGGATGCGAGAGTTGGACTGTGAAGAAAGCTGAGAGCCTAAGAATTGATGCTTTTGACCTGTGGTGTTGGAGAAGACTCTTGAGAGTCCCTTGGACTGCAAGGAGATCCAACCAGTCCATCCTGAAGGAGATCAGTCCTGGATGTTCATTGGAAGGACTGATGCTGAAGCTGAAACTCCAATACTTTGGCCACCTGATGCGAAGAGCTGACTCATTGGAAAAGACCCTGATGATGGGAGGGTTTGGGGGCAGGAGAACGGGACGACAGAGGATGAGATGGCTGGATGACATTACTGACTCGATGGACATGAGTTTGAGTAAACTCCAGGAGTTGGTGATGGACAGGGAGGCCTGGCGTGCTGCGATTCATGAGGTCACAAAGAGTTGGACACGAATGAGCGACTGAACTGAACTGACTGATGCACACAGTATGTGTGTGTGTGTGTGTGTGTGTGTGTGTGTGGTGGGTGGTATTTGTGACAATACAGAAGAGATGGACATGTTTTTCTACCATCTAAATTTAACTCCCAACAAACAGGCAATGAGATATGTTTTTAAAGATCTAAAGAAATACAAGATATCTATCTGTATATATGTATGAATATAGAAGAAGAGATGGAGAAACAAAGGAAACTATTCACTTTAGTTACTTCAGAAAGTTGGGATTAAAAGGAAATGGTGAGATATTAACCTGTTCTTACACACTTCTGTTTTGACTTGTAATTTTTATGTAATAAAATGAGAACTTGAAAGAAATCAAGAGAAAAGGAGAAAGAGAAAAAGGCTAGAAGGGGAAGGAAGGAAGGAAAGAGGGAGGGCAGGGGGAGAGAAGGAGAGGAAAAGCTATATTTCAAACTACTTCCCAATTGTCACAAAAGGAAATTATCTCTTCAATACATAGTTTTCCAAAGCTAATGTACCCCAAGTTAATATAAAGATAATACAATATCTTTGCTAAAGAAATGTATACCTCTCATGAGCCCTCTGGATTTATTTCTATTTACTCCATGTCCAGACACAGCCCTTGGTTTTAATAAAAAAGACAACACTGTCATCTTGTGGCCAGATGTAGCACTGCAACTATGGTAATAATTTAAATCAATCTTAGAAATCATCCAAAATCACTGCAGATGGTGATTGCAGCCATGAAATTAAAAGACGCTTACTTTTTGGAAGAAAAATTATGACCAACCTAGATAGCATATTGAAAAGCAGAGACATTACTTTGCCAACAAAGGTCCGTCTAGCCAAGACTATGGTTTTTCCAGTGGTCATGTATGGATGTGAGAGTTGGACTCTGAAGAAAGCTGAGCACCAAAGAATTGATGCTTTTGAACTGTGGTGCTGGAGAAGACTCTTGAGAGTCCCTTGGACTGCAAGGAGATCCAACCAGTCCATCCTAAAGCAGATCAGTCCTCGGTGTTCATTGGAAGGACTGATGCTGAAGCTGAAACTCCAGTACTTTGGCCACCTGATGCGAAGAGTTGACTCATTTGAAAAGACCCTGATGCTGGGAAGGATTGGGGGCAGGAGGAGAAGGGGACAACAGAAGATGAGATAGCTGGATGGCATCACCAACTTGGTGGACACGGTTTTGGGTAGACTCCGGGAGTTGGTGATGGACAGGGAGGCCTGGAGTGCTGCAGTTCATGGGGTCGCAAGGAGTCGGATACGACTGAGCTACTGAACTGAATTGGAAATCATCCTTTGTCCAGCTTTGTTGTCTTACAATGGAGGCTCCTGAAGCTTATATCACACTCCAGGCTTCATTTCTAGCCAGTTTCCTAACGTTACTCAGATTAAAATTGAGTTCAATTCAGTTCAGTTGCTCAGTCGTGTCCAACTCTGTGACCCCATGGACTGTAGCATGCCAGGCTTCCCCATCCATCACCAACTCCCGGAGCCTCTCAAGCTCATGTCCATCGAGTCAGTGATGCCATCCAACCATCTCAACCTCTGTCATCCTCTTCTGCCTTCAATCTTTCCCAGCATCAGAGTCTTTTCCAATGGGTCAGTTCTTCGCATCAGGTGGCCAAAGTATTGGAGCTTCAGCTTCAGCATCAGTCCTTCCAATGAATATTCAGGGTTGATTTCCTTTAAGATTGACTGGTTTGATCTCCTTGCAGCCCAAGGGACTCTTTTGTAAAATAAATAAATGACTATCCAAAGACATTTACACTGGCATATGCTGCCTAGACCTGCACATGCACATGAGAATCAATTTGAGGCCAAATCAACCCCTGGTAACTTTAAATTTGAGGTTCACATTTGAAAGCAATGCTTTTTTCTGCCCACAGCATTTAATATGTGTAACAGTTTCTCCTACTCATTCATTCATTCAAAAGTATTTATAGAGAACTTACTATATGTCAGGCAATGTGTGTGTGTTGGGGATTCCTTGGTGAGCAAAACTCCCTCCTCTCATGGAGCCTACATTTTAGTGAGTGGAGACAAACAATAAACCAGTAAAATAGTAAAATATAATTTGTCATATGATGCTAAGTGGAGGGGGAGAGTGAGAGTCAAGAAACCCTCAATGATCAGGTCACATGTGAAGAGAAACTAGAAAAAATGATGGAGAATACCTGATGGGTATAAGGTGAGAGAAAGTGATCAACTCAGAGATCGTAACACCTCTAAGAAACTGGAAATCATCCAAAACTATACTGGCGAGGTAATCCCCTACAGTCCCATTTCTGGAGGTCTACGAGAAACATTTCCTGCTCTCTTCCCTCAAAACAAAATAATGAGGATTTGGGGAGGGACGATCTCATTAGGGAAACACGTTAGAGTAGTAAATTCCTCTGAGGTTAGAATATTTCTTCAAATCTCTTGACAGTGTTTTTTTTTTCCTTTTATTCAGAGTGAGAGAGGGAACAGCTGATGAAAAGCAATGTAAAATATGACTCAAGAGATAGAGAAGTCACACTCATCAAGGAGCCCTGAAAGGCAAATGCTCTCAACGATTCTAAAGACTTCTTTGCCAGGCAAAACTCCTGAAAGATTCCTAAAGGTTCCCAACACATATATGAGAGCCCTTTACAATAGGCTAGACTGATTCTCTGAAGGACATCCATCCATGTGCTGGACCATTCAACTCAAGGACAGCCAGCCTCCTCCACGATTTTGCAGCTCTGTACATGTAAGTCTACAAGGATGATAAAGCAATCCTGAAACTAGCTCCCTTCAGAATGAGGCCACAAACTAACTCTGGAAACTTCGACATTCTGTTGTTTTTCCCAAAATGTTAATAAGTCTTTTTTCCCATCTTCTTCCTCAACTCTTTCTCAAACTACTAGCATTAAGTTCTTTCTTTCCAAACTTAGGGAATTTCTTTTTTGGGTTGAGAAGTGGTTCCAAATAAAATGCTATTTTATTTTCATTTATCTCTCTTTCTCTCATCTCTCATCTGCATCTTTCTATCTCTCCCTCTGGCAGTCACAAAGAACAGAGATGGGCAGTGATAAAGTAAATAGATTTTGTGAAGAAGATTCTTTGATAATTACACAAACATAAATGGGCCAGATTCTTAGTCTTTCCTTTCTCCAATGAAGAAGATACAACGTAGCATTCTATAAGCAAGATCGTTCTTTTTAACCTTCCCAGGTGGTGCTAATGGTAAAGAACCCCCCTTCCAATGCAGGAGACACAGGTTTGATCCCTGGACGGGGAAGATCCCGGAGAGGGGGGCAGGGCAACCCACTCCAGTATTCTTGCCTGGAGATTCCCATGGACAGAGGAGCCTGATGGGCTATAGTCCACAGAGTCACAAAGAGTAGGACATGATTGAAGTGACTTAGCACGCAAGCACACACAGAAGGACAAGAACCTCTTCTTCTGAAAATAGATAAAATATGTCTAGGCCACCCCAAACTCTATCTACTTCCCCTCGTGTGCTCAGTCACTCAGTCTTGCCCAACTCTTTGGGACCCCATGGACTGTAGCCCACCAGGCTCCTCTGTCCACAGGGTTCTCCCTGCAGGAATACTGGAGTGGGTTGCCACTTCCTTCTCCAATCCATTTTCCCTACTCTGCCCTACCTCTACCAGGATGTTTAGTTACTGAATGGATAATGAAGGAGAGGGAATATACTCTCCAGAAACAGTTTTGGGGTGGGCCCTGTCCTAGGGGTAAATACAGAAGTCCTCTGATCTGTGTATGTCTAACACGACACTAGACCAGTCTTCATTCCTCCTCTTCAGGATTTTATAACTGTTCCCAATAGCCCAGTTCCCAAAATTTAGCTGTAGAAATTCAAAGTTTCAAACAGTTTGATGGAAGGCTGCTCTCCTCTCAGTTTTTCTAAATGGGAAGGTTACTGCAAGAGATATGCTCACAACAAACTGGCCTGGTTTGGGGATGGGTAGTGGAGGGATGCGAGGCTCAGAAAGCAGCCCATCCCATAATCCTGTGGGTCCATAGAATTCTCTAGAAGGTGTCCTTGTTCTCCCCCAACCTGGTCCTTACCTTCTCAGTGTCGCTTTTTCACTACCAACCCCCACAGCCTTTCCCTAGAGTTTCCAGGGTAATTGATTTTCAAGCATGTATTGTTTATTCTGTAATATCACTGGCCCCTTATTTTCAGGTGTTTTTTTATACTGAATTTTAACACTTTTCTATTTTTATGTGCTTTATATTTCATTTCTGACCATTTTACCACATGATTTTAGCAACATCAAAAAGTCTAAAACTTGGGAAATTTTTAGTTTGTTATCTGATTGGCTAAATTAAAATTGTTTTTAATTTTTTGAAATTCTTTAAGTCAGTCTATTCCTTTACTTTAAATATACTAAGTTTCCATAGCTGAAGAATAGGAGCAAACCTAAAACAAAAAGACACATGAAGCTGCAGAAGAGGGACCAGGGTGGGGCAGAGCAGTGGGAGCAGACTGTTTCGCTCATCAAGAGATTTAATCCTTCATCAAACACATTACCTGTTTCTTCCAAATCCACCTTCTGGAAATCTACTCTACCCATCTCTCTGAATCACAGATTGCCCTCCTGTGCAGCCCCTGAACACCATACCCCAAGTCAAAGCCACCATCCTCTCCCAGAACATGGAGGTAAAGGAAGCTTTCATCCAACAGGGCATCTGGGAGAGGTGGAACCAGATTTATGCACGACAAATGGGAAAAATCAGACTGGAAAGCAGATAAATTAGGGAGAATTTTTTCACTATACGTAAATATGCATTATGGAAATCCTCCAAACAATTCTCCCAGTGCTACACAGTTCTGTCTGATTTGGTATACAATTGATTTTCATAAAACATTTCAGAAATGCATTGCTTGCCTAAATGGAAGCACACTGGTATTACTCATATATATTGACCAAAAAAAATTTACCTTGGCTCATTATTTGCATTTTAAACATAATCTTAATCCAACTGTTTCTATCCCTTCACTGTATTCTAGCCAAATAGTCTCCCAATTAGTTGTCAAATAAATTGAAGTGTCTTCCTGAAACTCAGGCAGTAAAAACCTAGTGTTTCTTCTTTTTTTTGCAAGCAGAGGATATGCTTAATATTTTCTATGGTTTCAGAAGAACCAGGTTTATTATGTATCATTATTACTATTAATAGCTCTTAAATATTAATATATGAATTATGTTATTTTAGAAAATAACCACGATAAAACATCTTGATGACTTTTCTGATGTAGAGTAAATGGTTAAATCTGCTAGTACTCCCACTTAATTTATAATTAATCTCTATTATACTAATTGCTTCTTGAAAATAGACATTTAAAAAAAAAAGAAAATAGTTATTTAAATAATAAAGTTACTTTATTGCAAAATGACAGATGGTAGCACTCAAACCCTAGTAGGGGGAAAAAATCTCTCAAATAGAATATTTGACAAAATAAATGAAACAAATACATGTCATCGCTCTGCTTTTTCTTATCCTGTGGATTATGTACTTCAAATTCTTTTCAGGTCTTTAGAGAGAGTTATTGTATGGTAAACTGCAACATATAATAGACCCATAAACAATACAGGTTTGAGCTATGCAGATACACTTCTAACTGGATTTTTTTAATATAGTACCTGTATTTTCAATTTATAGAGATTTAAGTTAATTAAGTAAGGGGGAAAGTCATGAAAAGTTTGTTTCATTAGAGATCACAACATGTGGAATCAAAAGGTCCAGTCCTAACTCTATCCAAAGTGTTTATGCTTCCCACCTCTTGGTAACACACTTATCAATTTCTTTGTGGGGTTTGAGGGGTTGTTTTTTTAATTGAAGTACAGTTGATATTCAATGTTGTGTTAAATTTTGCTGTACAGCAAAATGATTCAGTTATACATACATATACATACATTCTTTTTTTATATTTTTGTCCATTATGGTTTATCACAGGCTATTAACCAGTTTGTTAGCTTGTGAGGCAGAGATAGCAATACTCAATTTTTAACTGCACAGGGGTCAGTGCCCCTAACCCTCATGTTGTTCAAAAGTCAACTATATATCTAGACCAAGATCTAGCTATATTTCTACATATATGTCCAAACTGAAGATTAAGTCCTGCATTAATCAAAGCTTGTACAATAAACAGTAAGAATTCCTCTGAAACACTTTACCAAAAAAATCCAATCCCAAACCAATGAACCACATAAATCAACCAATAAATCTAAATGATATCCTGGAGCAATAAAAAAATGTGAAAGGTCTTTGGACTTTCTTATAACAAAAATAGACCCATAATGCATCAGAATGAGATGGTCCCTTGCCAGCCAGGGGGTGGGCCCACGAATCAGAGAAGAAGCACTGTGTCATTATCAGTAGGATTTGGCAACATTTATTCAATCCGTTTCCTAGGTAGCTTAAATGGTAAAGAGTCTGCCCACAATGCAGGAGACCTGGGTTCTATCCCTGGTTTGGTAAGATCTCCTGGAGAAGAGCATGGCAACCCACTCCAGTATTCTTGCCTGGAGAATTCCATGGACAGAGGAACCTGGTGGGCGACAGTCCATGGGGTCGCAAAGAATCACACACAACTGAGTGACTTTCTTTCACTTTCATTCAATCAGCTATTCAGAAAATAATTATCACTTTTACTGTACTAAAGAGGACGACTAATGGAAGAGACATTAGACAACTTAGCCAACAGCAATATAATGTGATATGTGTTCTGAAAGTGTAAGCATGGTCCTTGGGAAACAGGAAAGTCCTTTTGAAGATGAGGCCCTCCAAACACAGTCCTGAAACAAAAGTGGGCATTACATAGGTGAAGGGGGCAGAGAGACAGTGGGTGCACATGTTCCAGGCTGGAGCACTGAAACGTGAGAGCACTGAGGAAGTCTGTGCATCTGAACATTAAGACGGAATTACAGGGGGTATGATGGAGTGGCAAACAAGGACCAGAAAATGAATGTTTTTGCACACTATAGTGAGATGAGACTTCAGCTGAGGACAAAGAGGGGGCATGGCAACGATGGTAAGTGGAGGAACAAGTAGATGCAGTAATTCTGGGGTATGCATTCCACACTCCTCTGTCTCAGCCTTAGCTCCTCTCTGATGAACATACTTATTGCTTGGGGTTAATGATACTGCCTATCATTCACACGTTCTCCTGTTCGTCGATCTGCCAAATTATGCTTCTCAGTAGATAAGAGTTTCCATTCATCTAGAATACTAACCAGCCTGTGGGTGATTTATCTTATCAAGTAAACCAAAATGACTAATGGCAATGCCACCACTCCTTTTAGAAAAAAAAATTTAATAGTATTCAGTTTATCTCATAACTCTCTGGCATTAATCATCAGACAAAAGCATTCTCCCATCACAACTCTGTGCTGTATTTTCCTTGCCTGACTCCATCATCCATCTTAGCAGACTACAGAAGAACATGGGGAAGACCAGAAACACATCCCTGGACACTGTGGTGACAGATTTCATTCTCCTGGGCTTATCTCACCCCCCGAGGCTGAGGACTCTCCTCTTCTTGGTCTTCTTCATCATTTACATCCTGACTCAGCTGGGCAACCTCCTCATTTTGCTCACTGTGTGGGCTGACCCAAAGCTCCACACTCGCCCCATGTACATTCTCCTGGGCGTGCTCTCATTCCTGGACATGTGGCTCTCCTCCGTCATCGTTCCTCGGCTAATATTGGATTTTACTCCCGCCAGCAAGAGAATCCCGTTTGGTGGCTGTGCAGCTCAGCTGTATTTCTTTCATTTCCTGGGCAGCACACAGTGTTTCCTCTACACCTTGATGGCCTATGACAGGTACCTGGCAATATGCCAGCCCCTGCGCTACCCCGCGCTCATGAACGGGAGGCGATGCACCATCCTTGTGGCTGGAGCTTGGCTGGCTGGCTCCATTCATGGGTCCATCCAGGCCACCCTGACATTCCGCCTGCCCTACTGTGGGCCCAACCAGGTGGATTACTTTATCTGCGACATCCCTGCAGTATTGAGACTGGCCTGTGCAGACACAACTGTCAATGAGCTTGTGACTTTTGTGGACATCGGGGTAGTGGCCGCCAGCTGTTTCACGTTAATTCTGCTCTCCTATGCCAACATCGTCCACGCCATCCTGCAGATACGCACGGCTGATGGGCGGCGCCGAGCCTTCTCCACCTGCGGCTCCCACCTAACCGTGGTCACAGTCTACTATGTCCCCTGTATTTTCATCTACCTTCGGGCTGGCTCCAAGAGTCCCCTGGATGGGGCGGTGGCTGTGTTTTACACTGTTGTCACTCCGTTACTGAACCCCCTCATCTACACGCTGAGGAACCAGGAAGTGAAGTCTGCTCTGAAGAGAATCGCTGCAGGTAGGGGGGCTGGGAGTGAAGATAAGTAACTAGAGGCTCGGGGACCACCTACATCACCATCAATACCTTTCTTTTCAGAAGTTGCTGCATATGGCAGATGTTCAAAAGCTATTCATGATCTAAACTGTACTGAAATTAATTCTTCTTTGAGGAAACTTCTGAATTCTTTGGATTCATAATCTTTTCATTTCCTTAAACTTGGCCAAATTGGTTTTACATTATTTGTTAGGAAATAAATGGATACACTCCTTCTACCACCTTTTGATTACCTTGTGAGATAAGAAAATGTCTTTCAAAGGTTAAATAGGATGTCAACTTCTTTGAGGTAAATTATGTCAGAAAATGTGAAAAGGAAAAAATAAGACATAATGCTACCATAGCCCCTTTTTCATCCACTTTACCCCTAAACCTAGACTTCTTTAAATTCTGTATTTCTTTGCTTATTCATGGCATTAACATTCCCAAGCACTTCAACCCAGAAACACTGGATCATCTGTACTTCCTTCCTGTCCCTTACTCTCCCCATGTGCTAAGACATCAAATTCTGTCCACTTTTAGGAAGTCTCTCTTAATACCTAACTAGTCACATGAATATATGTATAATTTCTTTAAAGTGTAGCCATAAATAAATAAATAAAGTGCAGGCATATATAGGATGAACTTCACCATTGGTTTACATTAGGGATGGCAATGGGAAAGTGGAGCAAGGGGATTTTATTTCTTGTACATCTCTGTGCTACTCAACGTTAAAATGAGCAACTTTTTTTTTTTAATTTAAAAGAAACTAAAAGCAGATGAGACTTCAAGGAGGAGAGATACAAGGAGAAGAAAGAGATGGAAAAAAAGAGGAAGGAAGAAAAGAACATAAGAAAAAAGAGTGAAAAAGGAAAGCCTCAAACATATCTTAAACTTTATATTAAGGCATTCCAGAAAGGAATTTCTTATGATCTCTGATATATATGTTTTAATACACACCCGTCTCTGATTAATACAATTTGCTATCAAAGGCAGCTACAATAAAAAAGACAGACAATGACAAGTGTTGTCTAGACGTGGAGAAATTTGGAACCTTCATACATTGCTGGTGGTAATATGAAACGGTGGAAACATTTAAAAAACAACTTGGCAATTGTTCAAAATGTTAAACATAGAATTTCCGTATTCTACTCCTAGGTATATTCCATAAGAAATGAAACCATATGCTTATAAACACAAAAGAAAAACTTGTACATGCATGCTCATAGCAGCACTAAAACAGCCTAAATGTGTAACCAAATAAAGTGCCCATTAACTGATCAAAAGATAAACACAATATGGTATACCTGTAAAATGGAATAGCCATCGGCCTCGAAAAGGAATGGAGTTCTGATACATGCAACTACATGGATGAAACTTGAAAATGCTATGTTAAGTCAAAGCGACCAGACACAGAAGGCCACATATTGCATGATTTCACTTATATGAGATGTTCAGAATAGGCAAATCCATAGAAACAGAAAGTAGATTAGTGTTCACCAGGAGTGGGGTGGAGGAGGGTTGGGGACATGAAATTATTCAAGAGTTAGACTGCAGTGATCAATCCACAACTTTGTAAATATGCCAAGAACAACTGAATTGTACAGATTGAAAGGGTGAACTCTACAACATTTGTATTAACTTCAATAAAGCCATTGTTTTTTAACTTGTTTAAATCAATGTTGATACATTTTGGAGAATTCACTATAATTGAAATCAATACATTTTGGAAAAAAAACTATTTATTGAGCTCTGTTGTGAACACAGTCCTGTTTTGGAACCTGCTGTCTACCTGGGATTTTGAATCTTTATTGCTCATTTTTGTCATGCAAAGTCAGCATCATCTCCCCTCATGGAAGTTCTGTGGAATCAAGAATGTTAAAGCTACTCTGGGTCCATAGGAAAGTGAGGCTTTTCTTGGCTTTCATGAGTATGTATTAATTCCTCACTTACAGCTGAATCCACGCTCTTGTATACCAGCAGACTTGTCCAATAGTCAATGGATGACAAATGTGTTGGAAGCCATGTAACAAAGATTAATTCAACCATTGAAAATTAAGTGCATTTTTTCAGAGAAATGCAAATCAAAACCACAATGAGGTACCATTACACGCCAGTCAGGATGGCTGCTATACAAAAGTCTACAAGCAATAAATGCTGGAGAGGGTGTGGAGAAAAGGGAACCCTCTTACACTGTTGGTGGGAATGCAATCTAGTACAGCCGCTATGGAGAACAGTGTGGAGATTTCTTTAAAACCTGGAAATAGAACTGCCATATGACCCAGCAATCCCACTTCTGGGCATACACACCGAGGAAACCAGATCTGAAAGAGACACGTGCACCCCAATGTTCATCACAGCACTGTTTATAATTGCCAGGACATGGAAGCAACCTAGATGCCCATCAGCAGATGAATGGATAAGGAAGCTGTGGTACATATACACCATGGAATATTACTCAGCCATTAAAAAGAATTCATTTGAATCAGTTCTAATGAGATAGATGAAACTGGAGCCCCTTATACAGAGTGAAGTAAGCCAGAAAGATAAAGACCAATACAGTATACTAACGCATATATATGGAATTTAGAAAGATGGTAATGATAACCCTATATGCAGAACAGACACAAAGATTGTCTATCCCAGTGTACAAGGAACATGACTTAGGGTGGATCTGTGGGAGAAGCGAGGGTTGGAATGTCTTTAACAACAACACGAGAATAAGCATGGAAACAATGTATATTATCATAGATGGTGAAACAGATCACCCAGCCCAGGTAGGGTGCATGAGACAAGTACTCGGGCCTAGTGCACTGGGAAGACCCAGAGGGATTGGGTGGAGAGGGAGGTGGGAGGGGGGATCGGGATGGGGAATACATGTAAATCCATGGCTGATTCATGTCAATGTATGACAAAAACCACTACAATATTGTAGAGAAATTAGGCTCCAAATAATAAAAATAAATGAAAAAAAAAGAAAATTAAGTGCATTTTCAATGCATTTTTTTAGTAGAAAGTGGGTAAATGTGTGGTCCAACAACATTTTCAAAAACAAAGGATCACAGAAATTAGAGATTATGTCTTTCATCCAACAGATAGTGTTGTTCTCCATAGTTCACTTTCTAGATAATGTAGAAATGATTCTGCTTGCTGTCAAAGCAAAAAAAAATAATGAGGTTCAGGGGACTGCAGTTCTCTTGAGGGAAATGTTCTGGATAGAATTCCCAAGAGGTAAATAATTTTCTACAAATCTCTTGACAGTGTTTTGTTTAAAAAAAAAAATACCTCAGTCAAAGGAGATTCAGTTAATAATTTAACCAACATAAAATCCAAGACATTTAAGTAGAGAAGTCACAATCTATAAAGAGCCTCCAAAGGCAGGAGGTCTCACAGATAATTAAAAGAGTCAATGTGTCAATTTCATTCCAAAGCAGAGATCCAGTGAGCCATCACCACAAGCCCAGAGGATGCTCTGGGGGATGCTGTCCTCACCTGCAGGGCCATTCTACCCAAGAAAGGCCAGCCTCCACCAAGATTTTGCTGCTGTGTTCATGTGAGTGCAAACTGGAAAGCATTTCTAAAGTCAGGTCAGTTCACATAGGAGCAAAGACATAGTTTAGAAATCACAAAAGTTTCAGGAACTTTGTCGAAAATCATATTTAGGCTCTCTTTTCCTTTTTTTTTCCCCTTACTTCATCCTCTGCTCACAGAGTTCATATGATAAGTGTATCAAGTCTGAACTAAATGAGCCTCTCTCCGGATTTGGGAACTTTCTTCTTTGAACTGAAGAAATTTTTTTAGTATTTATCTTTTATTTTCTCTATTTAGGGGAGAAAGAAAAACAGCATAAATGATGCAACAGATACAGTATTACAGAGCAAACACAGAATGAGTTCCCTAACCCTTTTTCTCCCAGGGATGAGTATGCTGGGTGAACTTTTTGAAGTTTGGAAGGCCTTCCATTTCATGTACCTTGCCTTTAAAAAAAAGAAAAACTTTTTCTTTCATATTGTGGTACAGCCGATTAACAATGTCGTGATAGTTTCAGGTGAATAGTAAAGGGATTCACCAATACATATACATGTATCCATTCTTCCCCAAACTCCCCTCCCGTTTAGGCTGCCTCATAACATTGAGCAGAGTTCCATATACTACACAGTAGGTCCATGTTGGTTATTCATTTTAAATAAAGGAGTGTGTACATGTCCATCCCAAACTCCCTAACTATCCCTTCCTCCATCATTCCCACCAGCAACTGTAAGTTCATTCTCTAAGTCTGTCTCTTTCTGTTTTGTAAGTTCATTTCTATCATTTCTTTTTAGATTCCACATAGAAGAGATGCCATACAATATTTCTCCTTAAAGCACCTTTGCTTAAGCAAGATTTTTTTAATGTGCAGGACAAAGACACTGACAGGATAATCAGAGCAGTAAAATATGGATTCTGCCTCCCCACTGAATCCAAACACTGTTCACTGCCCTTGCTCTACCTCTCTGCTCATGCTACCTCACAGCCTGAAAGGGCTATGGTCTGAGTCTTGTCCAAAAGATTAGCAAGGTTAAAAGACCCAGTGATGGGTCCTTCCACATCCCGCAGCCCTAATAATTTATATCATCTCTTGACAGGAGGAGTCCCAACCCAAAATGTCCCATACAAAACCCCAGTTCACTGTAGACATGCCAAAAAGAGGCCAACCCTTTGAGATAACCTGATTTCTTTCAAAGTGAAAGAGACATTGCTAGCAAGGGGCTCAAAGTGAGTGAGCCTCCGGGCGAAGGGGATCCAAGACAACAGTTCATCCTATGACTTCCTACCTGACCTAGTAAGAAGGTCTCATTTCTCCCTGACTTTGCTTTCTCATGCCACCCTCTTACATTCCATTCCTAGCAACATCTCCCTTGAATGCCAAACCAAAAATACTTTTTATATAAAACATAGACATGCTCTGCTTACCTCCTAGACTCTGGTCATCAGACAAAAGCATTCTCCCATCACATCTCTGTGCTGTATTTTCCTTGCCTGACTCCATCATTCATCTTAGCAGACTACAGAAGAACATGGGAAAGACCAGAAACACATCCCTGGACACTGTGGTGACAGATTTCATTCTCCTGGGCTTATCTCACCCCCCGAGGCTGAGGACTCTCCTCTTCTTGGTCTTCTTCATCATTTACATCCTGACTCAGCTGGGCAACCTCCTCATTCTGCTCACTGTGTGGGCTGACCCAAAGCTCCACACTCGCCCCATGTACATTCTCCTGGGCGTGCTCTCATTCCTCGACATGTGGCTCTCCTCCGTCATCGTTCCTCGAATTATTCTAAACTTTACTCCCGCCAGCAAGAGAATCCCGTTTGGTGGCTGTGCGGCTCAGCTGTATTTCTTTCATTTCCTGGGCAGCACACAGTGTTTCCTCTACACCTTGATGGCCTATGACAGGTACCTGGCAATATGCCAGCCCCTGCGCTACCCCGCGCTCATGAACGGGAGGCGATGCACCATCCTTGTGGCTGGAGCTTGGCTGGCTGGCTCCATTCATGGGTCCATCCAGGCCACCCTGACATTCCGCCTGCCCTACTGTGGGCCCAACCAGGTGGATTATTTTTTCTGCGACATCCCTGCAGTATTGAGACTGGCCTGTGCAGACACAACTGTCAATGAGCTTGTGACTTTTGTGGACATCGGGGTAGTGGCCGCCAGCTGTTTCACGTTAATTCTGCTCTCCTTTGCCAACATCGTCCACGCCATCCTGCAGATACGCACGGCTGATGGGCGGCGCCGAGCCTTCTCCACCTGCGGCTCCCACCTAACCGTGGTCACAGTCTACTATGTCCCCTGTATTTTCATCTACCTTCGGGCTGGCTCCAAGAGTCCCCTGGACGGGGCGGTGGCTGTGTTTTACACTGTTGTCACTCCGTTACTGAACCCCCTCATCTACACGCTGAGGAACCAGGAAGTGAAGTCTGCTCTGAAGAGAATCGCTGCAGGTAGAGGGGCTGGGAGTGAAGATAAGTAACTAGAGGCTCGGGGACCACCTACATCACCATCAATACCTTTCTTTTCAGAAGTTGCTGCATATGGCAGAGGTTCAAAAGTAGTTTCGTTTTAAGCTGAAATGAGTATAATTCTACTAGGAAGAAGCTTCTAGTGCTATGGTGCGTACATGCTCAGTTGTGTCCAACTCTTTGTGACTCAATGTACCATAGCCTATCAGGCTCCTCTGTCCATGGGATTCTCCAGGCAAGAATACTGGAGTGAGTTGCCATTTCCTCCTTCAGGGGATCTCAGCTCAGTCATGGAACCCGCATCTCCTGCATTAGCAGGTGGATTCTTTACCACTGAGGTACCTGGGAAGTCCTTCGAGTGCTGTATTTAATCTCACTAAATTACCCATCACTTTTTTACACTTTTCTGGGGAAAAGCACAGTCTACAAACAAAGGTTGAATATGAGGAATAAATGCCCTGTGTAGGAAGGGGGATTACACAAGCCAAATTTGAGAAAACCCAGCATAATGCTGCCCATCTACTCTTCATCCTCTTTCTTCACGCCTAGTTTCCCAAGCCCCTAGGCATTGAGGATTGTTTTGCTCATCTCAAGGCAAATCCATCCATCGAAGCACTTGGTACAATCTCTGTACAGACTATTTCCTTCCAACCCCTCTTTATGAAACAGTAATTCGCCTAATTCCGTTTGCTCTGCTTCAGGAATATCTCTCTAGATCCTAAGAGGTCTCTCTCCTTGTCATCCTCATCTTCATCCATACCACTAGAAGAAGTTCTACTTTCTGAAACGTAGAACTAAATATGTCATTTCTCTCCTTGTAAATATTCACTAGCTCTCTAACATATACAGATAAAGCCAGACCTCAGCTTGGAATTTAAAGTCCCCAGCAATATGATCCCAATATACCTCATCTCCCAAGATGTCTCTACCTCCTCCTTCTCTCCTAGTCCCATTAATTTCCCTGCTTCTCCTTAAACATTCCCTATACAGTTAACCCTCCACATCCAAAGTTGGTTGAATCTGAAAATGTGAAACCAATGGCTATGGATGCCATCATATTCAGAGTACTACACCATCTTATGTAGGAACTTGAGCATCAGGGGTTTTGGTATAGGAGGGACTCTTGGAACCAATCCCCTGTGGGTACTGGGGATGACTATACTTTCCTGATTCTGAGCTTTTACTTATTCCTGTTTGAGAAATACCCTTCTTCCCTCGCCACATTGATAAACTCATGTCTTATGCTTCCTACAAGGCACAGGAGGATAGGGAGGACCTTTATTTCTACAGGAAGCTTTCTCTGATTTTCCCAGTGAAAACTTATATCCTCCTTGTATACAAGGACTCATATTCCCATAGTCCTTTGTATTTTATAATAGCACTTATCAGGCTCCTCTGTCCATGGCATTTTCCAGGCAAGAATACTGGAGTGGGTAGCCATTCCCTTCTCCAAGGAATCTTCCCAACCCAGGGATCGAATCTGGGTCTCCTGCACTGCAGGCAGATTCTCTGAGCCAGCAGGGAAGCCTGAAACAATAATCACAGGCTGACGTGTGTTATATTTAAATCGGAGTCTCTGGAGAAGAGAAAGGGTATTTCATTGGTGTTTGTGCCACAGCCCCCTTTTCCCTAATATCTACTAATTGGCACTGTGGTAGAGATAGCTACCTGCCCACCAGGGTCCATTCTCTTCTTCTTCCTTAGGCAGATAACTGTAGATGGAACAGGGCTTCCAGGTATGGTCATATTTCAGAGTTCTCCCAAACTGAGGAAGAGAAGAGTTCATGTGTATGTGTAATCCTCCCAGGTCTGGCCCTCAAACCTGGCAGAGGAACTTTTCCATGATTTTTCCTACTCTGAGCTGGAACTGGCATACAACAGGGACCCAGCTTCATCAGCAGTACCTTGTAACCAAGTGGAAATGAATCACCTGCCAACTTGGAGCATTCACTTAAGAATTTTAAGTGAAAGGAAAATAGACCTCCAACTTCTTTAATCCACTAATTTCTTACTGAGTTACTTTGTTAGCAGTTTCATCTCATCCTAATTAATACTTTACTCAGTCAATAATTTTTAACTGAAAATTAAAACAGCACCAGGAAAGTCTTTTGAACTTCATTTAAATTATCTGAAGCACCCAGAAAACTTTTTGGCCAATTACTATAATGCCCAATAGCCATAGATCTGGAGTCCACCTGTTCCATCATTCAGTGGGCCAGTCAGTTAATCAAGCAATGTCCTTCTGACCAGGTCAGGGTGATATAAATGACCTTGATTTATCCTTTATGATCGGTCCTGCTCTTATCTGGAAGAACAAGAAATACAGGGCAGTATATGAGCAGGTGTCAATAACTCCTTCCAGAAAATGAAGGACCAGATAATTATGTTCTTTCATTTGATGACAGTTTTTTCACCCATTTAGATGTGTGAGACCATGCTAAGCCAATTTGAGGGGAGATTTTTTTTTGTTTTACTTCAGTGAAGTACATAATGTATAAACATTACCATCTTAATAATTTTTACATGTACGGTTCAGTGGTATGAAATACATTCACATCATTGTGCAACCATAACGACTGCCCAGTCCATAACTCCTTTCACCCTATAAAACTGAAACTTAACACCCATCAAACAAATTCCTATTCTACCCTTCCACAAGCCCCTGGTAATCATCTTTACACACTGTCTCTATGATTTTGACTTTCCTAAATACCTCATACAGTGTTCGTCTTTTTGTGATTGGCTTATTTCATTTAGTATAATGTCATCCAGGTTCATCCATGCTGTGGCATCTTGTGGAATTTTCTTCATTTTTAAGGCAAAATAATATTCTGTTGTATGTATAGGCCATATTTGTATTTCCACTGTTGGATTCTGAGATTGTTTCCACACTTTAGCTATTATGTATAATGCTACTCTGAATATGGGTCCTCAACTATCTCTTTAAAACTCTGCTTTCAGTTCTTTGGGGTATATGCCAGGAGTGAAATTGATGGATCATATGGTTATTGTATTTTTAATTTCTTGAGGAACCACCATGCTTTTTTCCACAAGGGTTGTACTATTTTTCCTTTCCACCTAACAGTACACAAGAGTTCCTATTTCTCCACATCCATATCAGCACCTGTTGTTTTCTGTTTTTCTGATAGTAGCCATCCTCATGAATGTGAAGTGGTATCTCATTGTAGTCTGGGTTTGCGTTTCTCTAATTATTAGTGATGCTTAGTATATTTTCATGTGCTTTTTGGCCATTCATATATCCTCTTTAGAGAATATTCTGTGTATCTCTGTTAGATTTAGTTGGTTTGGTGTGCTGAGTCCTCCATTTCCTTATCTTCTCTCTGGTTGTTCTATGTAAATGGATTAAACTGTCAAGTCAAAGTCAGAAATTGACAGAAGAGATTAAACACATTATCAAACTATATGCTATGGGCAAGAGACTCACTTGAGAGACAAAGACACAAACAAGTTGAAGGTGAAAGGGTGGCAAAAAGATGCCAGAGACAAGGAAGACATCGCATAGTAATAAAAGTTTCAGTACAGCATGAACATATAACAATTATAAACATTTACATGCCTGATGATAGATCATCAAAATATATGAAGCAAACCTCACAAAGCTGAAGGGAGAGATACACTGTTCTGCAATGATACGTAGAGACTTCAAGATCCCACCCACAATAATGGATAGAACAGCCAGTTAATAAAATAAATAAGTCTTGGGGATGAAAAGCACAGAATAGGGAATATAACCAATAAATATTGTAATAACTTTAAAAGATGACAGATAGAAAATAGACTTAACATGGTGATTTCCTCCTAATTTATATAAACACTGAATCACTTTGAAACTAACATAATATTACACGTCAATTATACATAAATTTTCTAAAAAATCACTGCCCAGAGAGTATGACAAAGTTTTAGTGGTAATAGCTGGATTGGATAACTTCTCATGTTCCTGTAACTCTGAGATTCTGTGCTTCTTCTATGTGGTTCTATCTGAGCACCTTAGTATTTGTGAAGTAGGAGTTCATAAAATGTGAGTGTACCACTATGAAAACATTTTCGACCTGTAACAACTACATTAGTTTTTCCTTCCTTTTTATCAAATTTGTTTTTGGAAGAGAAAAGAAATCACAGATGTGAAGTTATCAACAAGCCCTGTTAAGCCCCATTGCCTTTGTTCCACCCGATGTTACAAGGCTGAGAAAAGCTTTTAAAAACAAAAACAGTAAAAAGCTAGAAACTAAGGGAGTTTCCCAGGAAACAAACCATAGATGTTGGTTTTGTCTTATCACAGGGGTGCTATTACAATATTCCCTAAGCCAAAGGTCTCACACACAGTAATTAACCCTGGGGAAAATAAAAGAAGCAACAGAACACAAGAGACCAACTTCAGCAATTACCTTCAGCGGGACAACAACTCTTCCCCAAGTTTATATGGAGATTGGAAGAGGATGTCTACATATTACCAAGCAAATAATAAATCAAGTTCAATAGTTTGGTCCTTCATTTTGATCCAGCCAGAACTAACTAATTGGGTCTCCTGCCATAAGCTCTTCACAATAACTCCTGCTGAACCTTGGATCCAAAGCAATTGAAATCTCTCTCGGAACAGATTTATATCTCTTCTTCCAGGTTGAAAAAGGGTTTTCTGTAGATGCTGACACCTCCAGGTAAAGATGATTCTCTCTCTGCCAAATAGCACCTGCCCTAGTCCTATCCAATTTCCCAGAGTTAAATGTCACCTGCAAGACTTGATCACTGAGGTGCTAAAAAAAAGAGGAAGCTACTTCCAAATATAAATGGTTGCAAAGTAAGTTTCAGATATAGATAAATGCTTGGTCAAACACTGTGTAAGGGGTTTCTCCATCTATGTCACTTTACTTCTCATTGTCTTCCCTTGCTTCATTTGTCAGTATTTTTCTCTTTCATCTCTCTTTTAGAAATTTTCTTTACTGCCTGTTAAGTCTAACTGTGGGCTTCCCAGGTGGCTCAGTGGTAAAGAATCCGCCTGCCAATGCAGAAGACACAGATTTGATCCCTGGGTCAGGAAGAGTCCCTGGAGAAGGGAATGGTAACCTATTCCAGTATTCTTGCCTGGAAAATCCCATGGACAGAAGAGCCTGGAAGGCTACAACCCATGGTGTCCAAAGAGTCAAACATGACTTAGTGACTAAGCATGCACACACACACTCACTCACTCACACACACAAGTCTAACTCGTGTGTATACAGTTACCATATAAGCCTTTTTATATCAGGATAAGTCTCCCCAAGCCTTCTATTAGCTATGTCTTTCTCCAAAGCTACCCTTCTTCAGAAGCTCATTCACTGCCTAGACTCAATGCCAACCAGAGAAGATAAGAGCATCTTGGAGTTCTCTGGTGGTTCCATCTTTGCTCCTTGCTGTTTAGTCCTTGTCAGGTCCCTAAAAGTATCCCTTTAGATACTTTACCTAAAATTTGAAGATTGAAAGATGGATGTTGAATAAAACTATAATCTGATTTCTGTGATAGTGACTATTTTAAACAGATATTTTAAATTCATTGCTTATACAGGTGTTATATTTTAGTTTCATTTCTCAGTAACTCAAATTTTTCTCACCTCATTATAAATATGTATATATTTATTCCAATGTTATTCCTCTTTATATTATTTTCAGTTTTACATGTCTTATTGTAAAACCCAAAAAATGACAATAGATTATGTTTTCCGAGTATTTGGAATGCTTTTTATAGACTAAAAAATTGCTTTGAGTCGATTTTCAAAAAATGATGGATTTTTAAATGGTCATTTCTTTGTGACCATTTGAGACATGGTGACTAGAGTTAAATATGTAATTTGGGACCAGAATTAAGCAAAACTCACTTATTGAAATGGGGTCAAGCTTGTGCGTTTGCCTAATTTAAAAAGAAGTCTACCCTCTGGGCAAATCAGCCACTAATAATTTTTTAAATGATCAATATTATAGATTTATAGTCAATTTGTGATCCCTAATGATGCCTATAATTTTTTCAAACATGTTTGTGCTAGATGACTCTTTGTATTTTAACCAGGCCACAATTAAAAAATACATTGCTTCAATATCTTCACAGTGTAGGTCTCTATTAAACGAAAATATTGCCAACCCTCACAGGGAATGGTCTACTTTTTAAGAATTGCTCAGTGTAATAGAATGCCAGACAATGAAAGAAGATGGACAAGAAGATGGATTCACAGTTTCAGGTTAACAAAATTTGACTTGTTTAATTTTAGAACTTGCACTTAATTCTACTACATCTAGTTTTAGACACAGAGCAGCAACACCAGGTTAGAATCTTTGACAGAATGAACCATCAAACTCTTAAAACTGTTATTTAGATCACAGACAAATCTCTGGCTTTAGGACACTGAGGATTAATGTTACCAATGAATTTTTTAAACTCTTAATGATTTAGCAATCTTAAATAACATGATTTACTAAAATATTTTGGCTTATATGTGGGAAGGAATGTAAAGTAAAATGTAGAATGAGTACTAGACTGAAAAGTATAAAATTTGCTTGGAGTACTTAGTACTATTCAACTATAGGGATCCTTTGTCATTTAACTCCTCAAAGGATCATGAGGACACCACACAGATATAAAATACCATCACTATTCTGAGTTCATATCACCCTAATCCTTTGAGGTTTCATCAGGCCATGTTTCTTCCGTTTGTGCTGTACTCATCTCTCTCTCTTTCTCTATCTCTGTCTCTCTGGCTCTCTCCCCTTCTCTCTCTCTCCCCTTTCCCTCTCTTTCTCAATCTCTCTCTTTCTCCTACCCCTCCCCACCCCTTTCTCTCTCTTATTCTTCATCTCTCTCTTTCTCTCCAATTCTATTATTGAAAGACTTTAAGGCATCTTGGACCCCCATCTGGAATATTAATGAATCAGAATAAGTAGAGGGGTATTCACCCAATGGACACCAAGTTCATGCTTGGAGACCTATGATAACTGGCAGTAGCACAAGGAAGAAGGTCATGACATACCAGAGGCAAAAGGAAGCTTTCCTATTAATCTCTGTGACTAAATGCAAAAGAAAAAGTGTTAAAGAATCAAAGAGCAAAACTTAGTTGCAACTGGAATGAAATCACATTTATTACAAACAGGGCTACATCCCTACCCCTCATCCCTCCCATTAAAATGACCCTAAAATCTAAGGGTAAGATTAGGAAATATGATTCTTTCTAGTTCAGTAAAACAAGAATCATCACAGTGTGTGTGGACTGGAATTCCCTATCTACAGGAAATCCCCAAAGAAATAACAGTTCCTAGAGAATAATTCAGAGAATAGATAATGTTCCCTAATGCAAACAGGAAAATGATATAGAAAACAAATGAGGAAAAAATGACTAGGGAACTCTAAGTTAGGAAAATGTGTTGAAAAGAAGGGAGCCATTGGAAATAATAAAGGCAATCTAAAAAAGATATAGACTCAGGAAGAGAATAATTAGAGTAAAACTTTCTTGATGTATCCTCACTACTGCCCAGAAGTAAAAACTGTTGTGTCTGAAGAAAAGATTAAAGTATTCCCTTAGGTAAAGGGACTATGTAATTTACTAGGTGTAATTCAGTGAGCCCTATTGCAGGGTAAGTGTGCTCCATCAAATTCTTCTTGGTCTGATTCAAAACTTAGAAATATACTGTACATCTGATTCCTAACTTGGTTTCCAGAGGCCTTGGTATTAGTAAGTAGTTACTCTCTCTGATTGGTAAGTACACCATTTCAGTCCTGGGAGTGAGATCTCCTGTTATAAACTAACAAACTGATTCTTTGATTTACAAGTCATTTTCTCAAGCATTTGAATAGCATCAACTGATTTCCCAATGCCTGGTTCCTCTCAGAAGACCTGACCAAATCAGGTTTCTAAATCTGGAGAGTTTACCATCAAAATGTTGATGTTATATACCAGGAAACTATAATATCCCATGACAACCAGACCAGAGCAGCTGCCCAAGCTTTTTTAAACCAAGACTACAGTTGGGCACAGTCATGAATTTTTCAAGGATGTCACTAGTAACTTAAACTTTCTGCACTTTCTGAAGTTGAGAGTTGGGAAGAGGAGGCATACCTGTAACCTTGGCATCTAAAAGAGTTCTGTGGTTGACTTTTTGAAGTTCAACCATCACTGCTTTCCTGCAACTGAAATATTTAAAAAGTCACAACTGCTATTCCAGTCACTTGGAAAAAAAAAATGGGGTAGAAGGATTTCCTGCTTCTTTTATTAAGTTCTATAAAGGAAGGTTAAATAATGAGGGTTAACCTTTGATAGAGCATAGATACTACAGGTTTAAGGTCAAGCATTCATTGTAAAGATTTTTGAGTATAACTACCCATTATTTGTCATTGTCAGAATTGGATCTTGAGTTTCATTCCCCATCTAAGTAGCCTCAAAAGGGAAATGAAAACACAGAGGAGCAATGAAACATGCTCAAAACCAAGAGGCAAACTGGTGACCCAGATGCATTATAATACTGTATTCACTTTTAGGGTTTTCTTTCAGCAGCAGGACTATCTATCCATGATGTCTTAGTCAAGGGTTGCCACTTCTCAGCTCTTTGTATTCACATGAACTGGAGCACAGGTGTGAAGGTCAGGGGACTATTAATCAGAGAACTCCTGACATTCCCTGTTAATCAAACTCCCTTTCTATTGCTCCAGATCAAAATTAACCAACTCATTTCAATTTCTTTCTTTTTTTTTTTTTTTGGTTACCCCATGAGGCACACAGGATCCTAATTCCTCGACCAGGGACTGAACCTGTGTCCCCTGCATTGGGAGTACAGTCTTAACCACTGGACTGCCAGAAAAGTCCCTCACTTCAATTTCTTTGACACCTAACCTCAATCCATGAGTTTAGATTACAAGAGAATCATACAACTATGAAGAGGTTTTCTTTTCATTTTTTTAAATTTTTAATTAGAGGGTATCACCAACTCAATGGACATGAGTTTGGGTGGACTCCGGGAGTTGATGATGGACAGGGAGGCCTGGCATGCTGCGGTTCATGAGGTCACAAAGAGTCGGACATGACTGAGCAACTGAACTGAGCTGAACTGAGAGGATAATTGCTTTACAGTGTTGTGTTGGTTTCTGCCATACAACAGCAGGAATCAGTCTTAAATATACATATGTCCCCTCCCTCTTGAAACTCCCTCCCACACCCTACCCCATCCCACCCCTCTAGGTTGAGCTCCCTGTGTTATACGGCAACTTCCCATTGGCTCTCTATTTCACACATGGTAATGTATAAGTTTCAACGCTACTCTCTCAATTCGTCCCACCCTTTCCTTCCCCTGCTGTGTCCACAAGTCTGTCCTCAAATTTTGTATCTCTATTCCTGCCCTGCAAACTAAAACTTATTAATCCAACCCTTTTCTTCAGGTGGGGAAATGCCAATCAAGGGGTTGGACTAAAAACTTGAACTAACTCTTCCACAATGAGGATCATTTTCTCTGTTCTAGCCATTGTGCTCTCATCCTGGCCCTCTCCTTCTTGCTTGTCATCCTCACTTTTTCTTTAATCTGATGTCTCACTACAGCCATGCCTCTTTGTTTCCTGCTCTCTTCTCTTCCTTTGCCACATGCCAAAGCGAAATTATAATATACAAGGAAACTGAAATACATAGGACCAAGAACCAACCATACCTTTTCTCATATGCTTACAGCCTCATAAGCATTCTCTTCCTTTAATTGTAAACAACTTAGAGAGTAGACTTGTGTAATATCCAGCACTGTCACACTCAACTAGCCATTTAATCAAAATTCTATTCTATTGTCTCTACTACAAAGGGAAAGAAGAATCTTCTCATTTCCTGTTTGCATATACCCCAGTCTATGTAAGTTTATGTCCTGGAAGAGATAAGAATGAACCCGTGGCTTCTGGAAGTTTCTGAACTGGCAGACCATCTAACAAAACAAATATCCTTTCCCACATGCATTGTTTTCAGTTAACCCTTAATCTTTGACCAAAGTGTTCCAGATGCAAGCACGTACAAGCAAACTCTTTCTGTAAAGGTCCAGAGAGTAAATACTTTAGGCTTTGTAGTCCAAACACATTTACTCAACTCTGTCATCATAGCACCAAAGCAGCAACAGACAATACGTAAGTAAATGAACATGGCTGTGTTCCAAAGAAACTTTATTACAAAACAGGCCAACCAGTGCCATAGAACTTCTCCCTATTTGTCATCTCTCCACATGAGAGAAACTTCTCTGCCACTGTGCTGCATTTTTATCATTTCTTTCTCTTATTCCTCCTCGCTTCCTCTTACCTCCGCGATAACTCCTGTTTTGTCCATTCTAACTCCTGTTTTGTCCATTCTCCAGGTAAGATCTCTGCAAAGGATGGAAAGAATCAATAGCACATTGTTGACTGAGTTCATTCTGACAGGAATTCCCTACCCACCTCAGCTAAGGACGTTTCTCTTTGGGTTCTTCTTGCTGATCTACATCCTGACTCAGCTGGGAAACCTGCTCATCCTAATCACTGTCTGTGTAGACCCACAGCTCCATGCCCGTCCCATGTACATCTTTCTTGGTGTTCTCTCCATCATCGACATGGGCATCTCCTCTATCATTGTCCCTCGCCTCATGATGAACTTCACTTTAGGCCTCAAACCTATCCCATTTGGTGGCTGTGTCGCCCAACTCTATTTCTATCACTTTCTGGGCTCCACCCAGTGCTTCGTCTACACGTTGATGGCCTACGATAGGTATCTGGCAATATGCCGGCCCCTGCGCTACCCTGTTCTCATGAATGCTAAGCTGAGTACCTTGCTTGTGGCTGGAGCTTGGGTGGCGGGATCCATGCATGGGGCTCTCCAGGCCATCCTAACCTTCCGTCTGCCCTACTGTGGGCCCAGCCAGGTAGATTACTTCTTCTGTGACATCCCTGCAGTTCTGAGACTGGCCTGTGCTGATACAACAGTCAATGAGCTTGTGACCTTTGTGGATATCGGGGTGGTTGTTGCCAGTTGCTTCTCGCTGATCCTCCTCTCCTACATACAGATCCTTCAGGCCATCCTGAGAATCCGTACAGCTGATGGGAGGCGCCGGGCCTTCTCAACCTGTGGAGCCCATGTAACCATGGTAACTGTGTACTATGTGCCCTGCGCCTTCATCTACCTGAGGCCTGAAACCAACAGCCCCCTGGATGGGGCAGCTGCCCTCTTCCCCACAGCCATCACTCCTTTCCTCAACCCCCTCATCTACACTCTGCGGAACCAAGAGGTGAAGCTGGCCCTGAAGAGAATGATAGGCGGCCCAGGGACTAAGAGTGAGGCTTGAAAGGGTCGCTCCCCCACTGGAGGACCCTTCACATTTACAATTTATTCTAATGTTTAGATTTCAGTGAGTTTTTTTCCTTTTTCTCTTGTATGTGGCCACATAACACCAGTACAACAGGACTAAATACAGTTAAAAGTAAAATACTTTGTAGCAGTTCCTTACTGTCTCTTTCAGATAAACAACCTTCAGCTGCTCCAAGAGTGGGGAGTGAGACTGAGCCCATTAGAAGGAAGCCTGGCACATTCAGACATCCAGAGGATTGGCATACCAGAAGCATCCAATGGGCCTTTGACCCATAGGCACATTGCTTACCCCCTCATAAGATGAGTCGTGGTTCTTCTGACAGGAGAATGTTCTTCAGTTCTGCTCCGCCTGTATATATACCTTAGGAGCTAGTGCTAGGGAAAAAACTACAGGGATTTATTGGTGGTCCAGTGGTTAAACAGTGGGTGTGGGTTCAATTCCTGGTCAGGGAACTAAGATCCCACATATGGCCACCAAAAAATAAAAAGAAATAAAAAGAAGCTGTAGAATCCCTGCCATGTGCATCTTTACAGGCCTGATTTTGGGGACATACTGACGCCCCTATGGGATGTGAAGAGGAACTAAAGTACTTAGCCCGCCTTGCCTGCTGAAGAAATAAACCTTCTCTTAAACTGGTACTTTCACAATCCAAAGCAAATTAAAAATCCAAAAAAGAGAATACAATTAAGTCTCTCCAAATGACTCAATAATTACCCCACACCAAAAAATAAAGCTCAATATGAAATTTCCTTTTAAAAGAAAAGAGGACAATTAATTAGGGCAGCAGGATAATTTATCCAAATCAGTATTCCATATCAAAATTAGATTCATGAGGTTGACAAGCTCTCATGGAGTTGACTAGAGGCTAAGCAATGTGGGCAAACTGTTTGCAGTATCTCTGGTTTCAATCACTTAGCATCTCCTAAACTTATTATGCTTCTGCCTTATTGTGCAGTTTTTTGTATTGAATGATTTCTTCATCCATGTGATGAAATCATGCTATCTATCAATATAAAGCAAACTCTCTTGGTCATAGCACAGAGTCAACAGTTTGGTCATGTTAATTTTTATCTCCAAAGGACTCACAAATTCATCTACTTCATACAGGAGACAGAACACTAACTGTTATCCGTTGAATGAAGCCGATCCACACAATTTCTTAATATTCTGTTCAGAAAACAAATACCTTTGAGGTCAATTCCCTCAAATTAGAATATTATTTGTGAAATATCTTAATCCTTCAAAATAATTAATAAAGTGGTTGAATTGTGCATCACAAAAATAAGCTTAAATCTATAGCTCAGGAACCCAAAAAATTTCCCAAGGCTATTTTACCTCTTGTTCCTGTTTTCCCAGGTGCTTCCCACAATTGCTATCATAGCTGTTGTCTTAACAATTAACAAAATAACATTAAAGTGATCTGTAAATGTATAACAAAAATACTGATCAACATGAACTAATACTGAAGCAAACATTTGTTCAAAAAGTTGATTGGACACTGTTATGAATGTGTTAAATTAACACTTATTAAGTGGACCACAAGGTGCCAGATAAAAAAAACATGGTTCAACAACAGAACATACAGGTCTTGAAATAGAGAAGTTTATTATTACTTACAGGTCCTGGAGACAGTACCCCGCAAGACTCAAGGGGCCATATGGGGAGGGCAAGGCAGAATGCAGATAGAGAACGACACGACCTAAGGCATATGCCTTTATTCAGGTTGGTGTACAGAGTGTTTGAGGTTCCAGGCTAAGCCCAGGTTAATAAATACAAACCAACAGGGCAGAGTTTTGGGAAGCCACATGTGGTTCTCATCTAAAGGGCATGTAAGGGGAAAGTGCTAGAAGCAAGACAGCTGGTTGATCAATAGGGTGTTGGGGGAGTCATACTAGGAACTTCAATTTGCTTGTGACTCTGAGGGCTCCTATCTAGAGTATGTAGTCACATGAGGGGCCAAGAGTCAGTTTAAGGTTACTGTAGGCTACTTGGCCACTGTACGTTGGACTGTACAATGGGGCAGTCACTTTGTAAAACAGTTTGGCAGTTACTAAAAACATTAAAACTAGAATTACCATATGATCCAGTAATCCCATTTCTGGGTATATACCTAAACGAGTTGAAAGTAGGACCTCAAAGATATTTGTACACCCATGTTCATAACAATATTATTCACAATCACCAAAACGTGAAAACAACCCTTGTGTCCCTGAACAGATTTTGTTTGGATAAGCAAAATGTGATACATACACACAATGGAACATTATTCAGCCTTTAAAAAAAGAGAAAATTATGAAACCAGTTACAACATGGATGAATCTTTAAAGCATTATGCTAAGTAAAATAAGCCTATGACAAAAAGACTCTTAGAGTCTATACGAATTCCTCTTATATGAGATCCCTAAAATAGTCAAATTCATGGAGACAGAATTAGAATGGTGGTTGCCAGGGCCTGAAGGTAGAGGGAATGGAGAGCTAACAGAATTTCAGTTTTGCAAGATGCAAGGAGTTCTAGAGATTGGTTGTACAGGGTAAATATACTTAACACTACTGAACTAAATAAACACTTAAAAATGGAAGCTGGTAAATTTTATATGTATTTTACGATTAAAATTAAAATATAAAATCTTTTAAGGAAAGGGCAGGAGGAGAGGGAAAGAGGAATATAGATGAGAAAGGCCATATGTCCATTGAAGCTAGCTGAAGGTAGGAATTCATTCTATTTACTCATGTGTGTTTCAGTTCAGTCACTCAGTCATGTCCGACTCTGAGACCCCATGGACTGCATGCAGTACACCAGGCTTCCTTGTCCATCACCAACTCCCAGAGCCTGCTCAAACTCATGTCCATCAAGTCAATGATGCCATCCAACCATCTCTTCCTCTGTTGTCCCCTTCTCCTCCCACCTTCAATCTTTCCCAGCATCAGGGTCTTTTCAAATGAGTCAGTTTTTCACATCAGGTGGCCAAAGTATTGGAGTTTCAGCTTCAATATTAGTCCTTCCAATGAATATTCAGGACTGATTTCCTTCAGGATTGACTGTTTCATCTCCTTGCAGTCCAAGGGACTCTCAAGAGTTTTCTCCAACACTGCAGTTCAAAAGCATCAGTTCTTCAGTGCTCAGCTTTATTTACAGTTCAACTCTCACATCCATACATGACTACTGAAAAAATCATAGCTTTGACTAGACGGACCTTTGTTGGCAAAGTAATGTCTCTGCTTTTTAAAATGCCATCTAGGTTGGTCATGTGTGTTTGGAAATCCTCATAATAAAAGTTGTTTTTTTTTTTTTGATGGAATAAGAAGTGATTTTTTTTTCATTTATTTTTATTAGTTGGAGGCTAATTACTTTACAATATTGTAGTGGTTTTTGCCATACATTGACATGAATCGGCCATGGATTTACATGTGTTCCCCATCCCGATACCCCCTCCCGCCTCCCTTCCCATCCCATCCCTCTGGGTCTTCCCAGTGCACCAGGCCTGAACACTTGTCTCCTGCATCCAACCTGGGCTGGTGATCTGTTTCACCCTTGATAGCATACTTGTTTCAATGCTGTTCTCTCTGAACATCCCACCCTCCCCTTCTCCCACAGAGTCCAAAAGTCTGTTCTGTACATCTGTGTCTCTTTTTCTGTTTTGCATATAGGGTTATCGTTACCATCTTTCTAAATTCCATATATATGTGTTAGTATGCTGTAATGTTCTTTATCTTTCTGGCTTACTTCACTCTGTATAATGGTCTCCAGTTTCATCCATCTCATTAGAACTGATTCAAATGAATTCTTTTTAATGGCTGAATAATATTCCATGGTGTATATGTACCATAGCTTCCTTATCCATTCGTCTGCTGATGGGCATCTAGGTTGCTTCCATGTCCTGCCAATTATAAACAGTGCTGTGATGAACACTGGGGTGCACGTGTCTCTTTCAGATCTAGTTTCCTTGGTGTGTATGCCCAGGAGTGGGATTGCTGGGTCATATGGCAGTTCTATTTCCAGTTTTTTAAGGAATCTCCACACCATCCTCCATAGTGGCTGTACTATTTTGCATTCCCACCAACAGTGTAAGAGGGTTCCCTTTTCTCCACACCCTCTCCAGCATTTATTGCTTGTAAACTTTTGGATAGCAGCCATCCTGATTGGCGTGTAATGGTACCTTGTTGTGGTTTTGATTTCCATTTCTCTGATAATGAGTGATGTTGAGTATCTTTTCATGTATTTGTTAGCCATCTGTATGTCTTCTTTGGAGAAATGTCTGTTTAGTTCTTTGGCCCATTTTTTATTGGGTCATTTATTTTTCTGGAATTGAGCTGCAGGAGTGGCTTGTATATTTTTGAGATTAATCCTTTGTCTGTTGCTTCATTTGCTATAATAAAAGTTTTTTAAGCCATAGCCCTGAAAATCTCAGGAAGGTTTCCAGGGGAAAGCTAGTACAAGCCTCCAGGATAGAAAAGAGTTTGGCATGTTTGAAAGGAAAGCAAATGTTGTTGAAGTGTAGTTCCTGGGGAGACAGAGTACATGATTACACCACAGGTTCATGCAAGGTCAGCTCATGTAAAGCCTTGGAAACTTTTTTTTAATTGGAGGCTAATTACTTTACAATATAGTAGTGGTTTTGCCATACATTCACATGAATCAGGCCTGGGTGTACATGTGTTCCCCACTCTGACCCTCCCTCCCACCTCCCTCCCTATCCCATCTCTCAGGGTCACCCCAGTGCACCAGCCCTGAGCACCCTGCCTCATGCATCGAACCTGGACTGGCAATCTATTTCACATATATTAATATTCATGTTTCAATGCTATTCTCTCAAATCATTCCACGCTCGCCTTCTCCCATAGAGTGCAAAAGACTGTTCTTTACATCTGTGTCTCTTTTGCTGAGTCGCATATAGGGTCATCATTACCATCTTTCTAAATTCCATATATAT
The DNA here is from genome assembly GCF_019320065.1 of Cervus canadensis. Lineage (NCBI taxonomy): Eukaryota > Metazoa > Chordata > Mammalia > Artiodactyla > Cervidae > Cervus > Cervus canadensis. Next base: position 23,009,654 of record NC_057391.1, read on the forward strand.
GCGTTAATATACTGTATTGGTGTTTTTCTTTCTGACTTACTTTGCTCTGTATAATAGGCTCCAGTTTCATCCACCTCATTAGAACTGATTCAAATGCATTCTTTTTAATAGCTGAGTAATATTCCATTGTGTATATGTACCACAGCTTTCTTATCCATTCATCTGCCGATGGACATCTAGGTTGCCTCCACATTTTGGCTATTGTAAACAGTGCTGCAATCAACATTGGGGTACATGTGTCTTTTTCAATTCTGGTTTCCTCGGTGTGTATGCCCAGCAGTGGGATTGCTGAGTCGTATGGCAGTTCTATTTCCAGCTTTTTAAGGAATCTCCACACTGTTCTCCATAGTGGCTGTACTAGTTTGCATTCCCACCAACAGTGTAAGAGGGTTCCCTTTTCTCCATACCCTCTCCAGCATTGATTGTTTGTAGACTTTTTGATAGCAGCCATTCTGACCGGCATGAGATGGTACCTCATTGTGGTTTTATTTGCATTTCTCTGATAATAAGTGATGTTGAGCATCTTTTCATGTGTTTGTTAGCCATTTGTATGTCTTCTTTGGAGAAACATCTGTTTAGTTCTTTGGCCTGTTTTTTGATTGGGTCACTTATTTTTCTGGAATTTAGCTGCAGGAGCTGCTTGTATATTTTTGAGATTAATTCTTTGTCAGTTGTTTCATTTGCTATTATTTTCTACCATTTTGAAGGCTGTCTTTTCACCTTAAAACTTTGGAAACTATGTAGGAAGTCTGGATTTAATTCAATTTTAGCAGCTTAAAACAAAGCCCGTTTATTAGTTCATGGTTTTATAGGTCACAAATCCAAGCATAGAAGGACTTGGTTCTCTACTTAGAATATCACAGGGCTAAAATCAAGGAGTTCCTGAGCTGCATTCTTACCTGGAGTTCCTGGTTGTCATTCTAGCTCACATGATTATAGCAGAACTCAGTTCCTGGCCATTGTAAGCCTTGGGTCCCTGTTCCCTTGTTGACTGTCAGCTAAAGGACATTCTCAGCCTCTAGGGCATTCTCAGCCCCCTGCCTGAATTCCTTGCCATATGGCCCTCTCCATCTTCAAGGCCAGCAATGGAGACTCACCCTCACTTGGAATCCCTGTCATGCTTTGAGTGTCTCTCTCCATGAAGAATGCAGTCCTGACTGCCCGAGGTCTTACCTGATTAAGTCAGGTCCAAAGAGGATAATCTTCCTATTTTAAGATCAACTCATTTGGAGCCTTAATTACATCTGCAAACTCCCTTCATATCAACAGCTAGAAGAAATTTTGATTGTGTTTGACTGAATAACTGGGAGAGAGTATACATACCAGAGGGCAAAAATCTTGGAGGTCATCTTAGCCAGGTACTTAAAAGCTTCTCAACTTTCTCAATTTTTGTACTGGATAAAATGGGTGATTTGCTAGAAATCAGCTGCAAGAGGCACATCTTTGGGGATACCGCAGCACTGGAAGGGCACTGTCCCCAGCCAGTGAAAGTGCAGCGAGGCCACCTAGGGTCAAGCTGTTTCTGCCCAACTCTACTTTAAGCAGCCTCTGCCCACACCTCTCATTGGGCTGCCTGGGACTTTCTCAGAACTGCACGGCAGTCTGAGGCTCTTCCTACCCAGCCTTGCTTCCTTATCCCTCTAGGTCTGCTATTCTGACTCTTAAAAATCAGCTTCCTGCTGCTGCTGCTGCTGCTGCTGCTAAGTCGCTTCAGTCGTGTCCGACTCTATGTGAGCCCATAGACGGCAGCCCACCAGGCTCCACCATCCCTGGGATTTTCCAGGCAAGAACACTGGAGTGGGTTGCCATTGCCCTCTCCCAGCTTCCAAGAGAATCTGAATTAAAATACCTGACAATATAGAAAGATGGAAATAAATAGTACCAAATGGAAACCTCAAAGTCATCTTCCCTCTCTTGAAGGGTAAAGGTATATTTTCTCACTGGGACATATATACTAGCTTATTTCTTTCTTGAAAGGAGATCCCAGTGACACCTCCATGACTGCCACACCCAGGATGTGCCCAATTCTGCAGTTTTGGAATGTGTTGTGGACCAATTTACCGTCCATTGTTGACATAAACTATGGATGCAACCATAACTCTTCTATCATCCACCTTGGTAAGTGGGCAGAGATCTGTATCCGTTTTGTTCACCACTGAATTTTTAATGGGAAGAAGAATGCCTAGAATGTAGCAGATACTCAATAAGTTTGTCTAATTAGTGAATAAATATAATTAAATCTCTTGCCCTTCACTTTATAGAAGAATACTTATTACATCTCCCATCCTCCCCTCCACCTCTCTATCTTCACCTCCAGACTTCTGGCATCTGTGCTTTTTAGTTGTCAAAGTTGATAATATTTTTATTCCATTCCATAACCACCAGTAGACCTTCATTACTCTGTTTATGATAATTCCAAATATATAAAACCACGAAAAACAATTTACCTAAAGAGTATTACATTCAATTCAGTTCAGTCGCTCAGTCGTGTCCAACTCTGCAACCCCATGGACTGCAGCATGCCAGGCCTCCCTGTCCATCACCAACTCCCAGAGTTTACTCAAAGCCATGTCCATCAAGTTGGTGATGCCATCCAGCCACCTCATTCTCTGTTGTCTCCTTCTCCTCCCACCTTCAGTCTTTCCCAGCATCAGGGTCTTTTCAAACAAGTCAGTTCTTTGCATCAGATGGCCAGAGTTTCAGCTTCAGCATCAGTACTTCCAATGAATATTCAGGACTGATTTCCTTTAAGATGGACTGGTTGGATCTCCTTGCAGTCTAAGGGACTCTCAAGAGTCTTCTCCAACACCACTGTTCAAAAGCATCAATTCTTCGGTGCTCAGCTTTCTTTATAGTCCAAATCTCACATCCATACATGACTGCTGGAAAAACCATAGCTTTGACTAGACAGACCTTTGTTGGCAAAGTAATATCTCTGTTTTTTAATATGCTATCTAGGTTGGTCATAACTTTTCTTCCAAGGAGCAAGTCTTTTAAACTTCATGGCTGCAGTCACCATCTGCAGTGATTTTGGAGCCCCCAAAAAATAAAGTCTGTCACTGTTTCCATTGTTTCCCCCTCTATTTGCCATGAAGTGATGGGACCAGATGGCCTGCTGCACGGTTGGGGGCATTGAGTGGTAGCAGTGCGTGCTGGGACCTTTTGAAGGTTGCCATTATCTTCATTACCTCCACCATAGTTTGGCCCAGGATAGTAACAGGGAGGGAACACAGCCCCACCCATCAACAGAAAATTGGATTAAAGATTTAATGAGCATGTCCCATCAAAACAACACCCACTTTCCCCTCAGTCAGTCTCTCCCATCAGGAAGCTTCCATAAGCCTCTTATCCTTCTCCATCAGAGGGCAGACAGACCGAAAATCACAATCCCAGAAAACTAACCAATGTGATCACATGGACCACAGCCTTGTCTAACTCAATGTAACTATGAGTCACACCAGGTAAGGCCACCCAAGACGGATGGGTCATGGTGGAGAGTTCTGACACAATGCAGGCCACTGGAGAAGGGAATGGCAAACCACTTCAGTATTCTTGCCTTGAGGATCCCATGAACAGTATGAAAAGGGTACTATATTATGATTGTGTAAATGTTGCTCATATGGCCAGTTAAGAATGCTGTCACTACACATCGTAATTGGTTACCTTTCTTGTTCTCTTGCTCGTGCCTCTCTCCTTGAGTTTTTACAAATTTTCAGTCATTATATCTTCTAAAGGATCCTCTTTTTGTCCCCAGAGGACCTCTGCCCTCCACTTTGGCCTCACAGTTTAAGGGATCTTAGTACCCCCAGCAGGAATTGAACCCATGCCCCCTAAAATGGAGAGTTCTAAGCACTGGGAAACCAGGCAATTCCCTCTAGTGACTTTTTTATTTTATATTTTATATACATTATTATATACATTTTTCTACAATTTGCTATCCCCCCTCCACATTATAGGCTTCCCTGGTGGCTCAGACAGTGAAAAATCTGCCTGTAATGCAGGACATCCAAGTTCAGTCCCTGGGTTGGAAAGTCTCCTAGAGAAGGAAATGGCAACCCATTCCAGTATCCTTGCCAGAGAATCCCATGGACAGAGGAGGTTGGTGGGCTATAGTCCATGGGGTCTTGAAGAGTCAGACACAACCGAACAACTAACAATTCACTTCTTTGAGCAACCAACTGTTGAATGACAGCTCTCTTTCCTTTCCTCCACATTATAAAATATAATGTTCATTCCTTCACGTCAGTACATATGGTTCTAACTCATTCCTTCTGACTAACTGTACAATATTACTCCGGATGATTTTCATAACTTACTTAATCGTTCATCTTTGTGAATGTTATAGAGTGTTTTGAGTTTTGGTCACTATGAACAGAGCTGAAATAAATATCTAAATGCATCTAAAAATATCCTTAGATATTATTACTTTTAGTAAGGACAGGCTTTATTTATTTCTGGCTAGACTGGGTCTTCCTCACTGTGCAGGCTTTCCTTTAATAGGAGGGGTTATGTTACTCACCAGTTGTTAGATGAGTGCAATTGTGCAATAGTTTGAACATTCTTTGGCATTGCCTTTCTTTGGGATTGGAATGAAAACTGACCTTTTCCAGTCCTGTGGCCACTGCTGAGTTTTCCAGATTTGCTGGCATATTAAGTGCAGTACTTTCACAGCATCATCTTTTAGGATTTGAAATAACTCAACTGGAATTCCATCACCTCCACTAGCTTTGTTCGTAGTGATGTTTCTTAAGGCCCACTTTACTTCACATTCCAGGATGTCTGGCTCTAGGTGAGTGATCACACCATCGTGATTATCTTTTTGTGAAGATCTTTTTTGTACAGTTCTTCTGTATATTCTTGACAACTCTTTTTAATATCTTGTGCTTCTGTTAAGTCCATACCATTTCTGTCCCTTATTGTGCCCATTTCGCATGAAATGCTCCCTTGGTATCTCTAATTTTGTTGAAGAGATCTCTAATCTTTCCCATTCTGTTGTTTTCCTCTATTTCTTTTCATTGATCACTGAGGAAGGCTTTCTTATCTCTCCTGGCTGTTCTTTGGAACTCTGCATTCAAATGGGTATATCTTTCCTCTTCTCCTTTGCCTTTTGCTTCTCTTCTTTTCTTAGCTATTTGTAAGCCCTCGTCATACAACTATTTTGCCTTTTTGCACTTCTTTTTCTTAGGGATGGTCTTGATCCCTGCCTCCTGTTCAGTTCAATTCAGTCTCTCAGTCGTGTCCGACTCTTTGTGACCTCATGAATCGCAGCACGCCAGGCCTCCCTGTCCATCACCAGCTCCCGAAGTTTCCTCAAACCCATGTCCATACAGTCGGTGATGCCATCCAACCATCTCATCCTCTGTCGTCCTCTTCTCTCCTGCCCCCAATCCCTCCCAGTATCAGGGTCTTTTCCAATGAGTCAACTCTTCACATGAGGTGGCCAAAGAACTGGAGTTTCAGCTTTAGCATCAGTCCTTCCAATGAACACCCAGGACTGATCTCCTTTAGGATGGACTGGTTGAATCTCCTTGCAGTCTAAGGGACTCTCAAGAGTCTTCTCCAACACCACAGTTCAAAAGCATCAATTTTTCGGCGCTCAGCTTTCTTCACAGTCCAACTCTCACATCCATACATGACCACTGGAAAAACCATAGCCTTGATGAGATGGACCTTTGTTGGCAAAGTAATGTCTCTGCTTTTCAATATGCTATCTAGGTTGGTCATAACTTTCCTTCCAAGGAGTAAGCGTCTTTTAACTTCATGGCTGCAAGATGATCACCATCTGCAGTGATTTTGGAGCCCAAAAAAATTAAGTCTGACACTGTTTCCACTGTCTCCCCATCTATTTGCCATGAGGTGATGGGACCAGATGCCATGATCTTAGTTTTCTGAATGTTGAGCTTTAAGCCAACTTTTTCACTCTCCTCTTTCACTTTCATCAAGAGGTTTTTTTAGTTCCTCTTCACTTTCTGCCATAAGGGTGGTGTCATCTGCATATATGAGGTTATTGATATTTCTCCTGGCAATCTTGATTCCAGCTTGTGCTTCCTCCAGCACAACATTTCTCATGATATACTCTGCACATAAGTTAAATAAGCAGGGTGACAATATACAGCCTTGAAATACTCCTTTTCCTATTTGGAACCAGTCTGTTGTTCCATGTCCAGTTCTAACTCTTGCTTCCTGACCTGCATACAGGTTTCTGAAGAGGCAGGTCAGGTGGTCTGGTATTCCCATCTCTTGAAGAATTTTCCACAGTTTATTGTGATCCACACAGTCAAAGGCTTTGGCATAGTCAATAAAGCAGAAATAGATGTTTTTCTGGAACTCTCTTGCTTTTTCGATGATCCAGCACATGTTGGCAATTTGATCTCTGGTTCCTCTGCCTTTTCTAAAACCAGCTTGAACATCTGGAAGTTAGCGTGGCCGTGAGGAGCTACCCCTCGCCCAAGGTCAGGGGCAGCAACCAAGAGCGCCAGGGTGCGACAGCTCAGGAGCGGCCCAGATGAGGTCAGGGGCGGTGGCGGAGAGGAGCTACCCCACCTCCAAGGAGCAGCAGCTGAGAGGGCACAGGAGGGCCTAGAGGAGCTACTCTACGTTCAAGGTCAGGAGGGGCGGCTGTGAGGAGATACCCCTCATCCAAGGTAAGGAGCAGCGATTGCACTTTGCTGGAGCAGCCGTGAAGAGATACCCCACGTCCAAGGTAAGAGAAACCCAATAAGATGGTAGGTGTTGTAAGAGGGCATCAGAGGGCAGAAACACTGAAACCATAATCACAGAAAACTAGCCAATCTGATCACAGGAACACAGTCTTGTCTAACTCAATGAAACTAAGCCATGCCGTGTGGGACCACCCAAGACGGATGGGTCATGGTGGAGAGGTCTGACAGAATGTGGTCCACTGGAGAAGGGAATGGCAAACCACTTCAGTATTCTTGCCTTGAGAACCCCGTGAACAGTATGAAAAGGCAAAATGATAGGATACTGAAAGAACTCCCCAGGTCAGTAGGTGCCCAATATGCTACTGGAGATCAATGGAGAAATAACTCCAGAAAGAATGAAGGGATGGTGCCAAAGCAAAAACAATACCCAGTTGTGGATGTGACTGGTGATAGAAGCAAGGTCCGATGCTGTAAAGAGCAATATTGCATAGGAACCTGAAATGTTAGGTCTATGAATCAAGGCAAATTGGAAGTGGTCAAACAAGAGATGGCAAGAGTGAATGTTGACATTCTAGGAATCAGCAAACTAAAATGGACTGGAATGGGTGAATTTAACTCAGATGACCATTATATTTACTACTGTGGGCAAGAATCCCTTAGAAGAAATGGAATAGCCATCATGGTCAACAAGAGTCCAAAATGCAGTACTTGGGTGCAATCTCAAAAATGACAGAATGATCTCTGTTCGTTTCCAAGGCAAACCATTCAATATCATGGTAATCCAAGCCTATGCCCCAACCAGTAATGCTGAAGAAGCTGAAGTTGAACAGTTCTATGAAGACCTACAGGACCTTTTAGAACTAACACCCCAAAAAGATGTCCTCTTCATTATAGGGGACTACTGGAATGCAAAAGTAGGAAGTCAAGAAACACCTGGAGTAACAGGCAAATTTGGCTTTGGAGTACGGAATGAAGCAGGGCAAAGGCTAGCAGAGTTTTGCCAAGAGAAAACACTGGTCATAGCAAACACCCTCTTCCAACAACACAAGAGAAGGCTCTAGACATGGACATCACCAGATGGTCAACACCAAAATCAGAATGATTATATTCTTTGCAGCCAAAGATGGAGAAGCCCTATACAGTCAGCAAAAATAAGACCAGGAGCTGACTGTGGCTCAGATCATGAACTCCTTATTGCCAAATTCAGACTTAAATTGAAGAGAGTAGGGAAAACCACTAGACCATTCAGGTATGACCTAAATCAAATCCCTTATGACTATACAGTGGAAGTGACAAATAGATTTAAGGGACTAGATCTGATAGACAGAGTGCTTGATGAACTAGGGATGGAGGTTTGTGACATTGTACAGGAGACAGGGATCAAGACCATCCCCATGGAAAAGAAATGCAAAAAGGCAAAATGGCTGTCTGAGGAAGCCTTACAAATAGCTGAGAAGAGAAGAGAAGTAAAAAGCAAAGGAGAAAAGGAAAGATATTCCCATTTGAATGCAGAGTTCCAAAGAATAGCCAGGAGAGATATGGAAGCCTTCCTCAGTGATCAATGAAAAGAAATAGAGGAAAACAACAGAATGGGAAAGACTAGAGATCTCTTCAAGAAAATTGGAAATACCAAAGGGAACATATCATGCAAAGATGGGCTCAATAAAGGACAGAAATGGTATGGACCTAACAGAAACAGAAGATATTAAGAAGAGGTGGCAAGAATACACAGAAGAACTGTACGAAAAAGATCTTCATGACCCAGATCATCACGATGCTGTGCTCTCTCACCCAAAGCCAGACATCCTGGAATGTGAAGTCAGGTGGGCCTTAGAAAGCATCACTACGAACAAAGCTAGTGGAGGTGAAGGAATTCCAGTTGAGCTATTTCAAATCCTGAAAGATGATGCTGTGAAAGTGCTGCACTCAATATGCCGGCAAATTTGGAAAACTCAGCAGTGGCCACAGGACTGGAAAAGGTCAGTTTTCATTCCAGTCCCAAAGAAAGGCAATGCCATAGAAAGCTCAAATTGCCTCTTGTACAATGTCACAAACCTCTGTCCATAGTTCTTCAGGCACTCTATCAGAACTAATCCCTTGAATCTATTTGTCACTTCCACTGTATAGTCATAAGGGATTTGATTTAGGTCATACCTGAATGGTCTAGTGGTTTTCCCTACTCTCTTCAATTTAAGTCTGAATTTGGCAATAAGGAGTTCATGATCTGAGCCACAGTCAGCTCCTGGTCTTATTTTTGCTGACTGTATAGAGCTTCTCCATCTTTGGCTGCAAAGAGTACAATCAATCTGATTTCGGTATTGACCATCTGGTGATGTCCATGTCTAGAGTCTTCTCTTGTGTTGTTGGAAGAGGGTGTTTGCTATGACCAGTGTTTTCTCTTGGCAAATCTCTATTAGCCTTTGACCAGCTTCGTTTTGTACTCCAGGGCCAAATTTGCCTGTTACTCCAGGTAGCTCTTGACTTCCTACTTTTGCATTCCAGTCCCCTATAATGAAGAGGACATCTTTTTGGGGTGTTAGTTCTAAAAGGTCTTGTAGGTCTTCATAGAACTGTTTATGTTCAGATTCTTCAGCATTACTGGTTGGGACATAGACTTGGATTACTGTGATCTTGAATGGTTTGCCTTGGAAACAAACAGAGATCATTCTGTCGTTTTTGAGATTGCATCCAAATACTGCATTTTGGACTCTTTTGTTGACTCTGATGTCTACTCCATTTCTTCTAAGGGATTCTTGCCCACAGTAGTAGATACAATGGTCATCTGAGTTAAATTCACACTAGTAAAGTAATGCTCGAAATTCTCCAAGCCAGGCTTCAACAGTACGTGAACCGTGAACTTCCAGATGTTCAAGTTGGATTTAGAAAAGACAGAGGAACCAGAGATCAAAGTACCAACATCCACTGGATCATCAAAAAAGCAAGAGAGTTCCAGAAATACATCTACTTTTGCTTTATTGACTACTCCAAAGCCTTTGACTGTGTGGATCACAACAAACTGTGGGAAATTCTTCAAGAGATGGGAATACCAGACCACCTTGCCTGCCTCCTGAGAAATCTGTATGCACGTCAAGAAGCAACAGTTAGAACCGGACATGGAACAACAGACTGGTTCCAAATCGGGAAAGGAGTCCATCAAGGGTATATATAGTCACCCTGCTTATTTAACTTAAATGCAGATTACATCATGCAAAATGCCGGGCTGGATGAAGCACAAACTGGAATCAAGATTTCTGGGAGAAATATCAATAACCTCAGATAGGCAGATGCAGAGAATGCAATAGCAACCCACTCCAGTACTCTTGCCTGGGAAAGCCCATGGACGGAAGAAGCTGGCAGGCTGCAGTCCATGGGGTCACAAAGATTTGGACACGACTGAGCGACTTCACTTTCACTTTTCACTTTCATGCATTGGAGAAGGAAATGGCAACCCACTCCAGTGTTCTTGCCTGGAGAATCCCAGAGACAGCGGAGCCTGGTGGGCTGCCGTCTATGGGGTCACACAGAGTCGGACACGACTGAAGCAACTTAGCAGCAGCAGCAGACAGGCAGATGACACCACATTTATGGCAGAAAGTGAAGAAGAACTAAAGAGTCTCTTGATGAAAGTGAAAGAGGAGAGCGAAAAAGTTGACTTAAAACTCAACATTCAGAAAACTAAGATCATGGCATCTGGTCCCATCACTGCATGGCAAATAGATGGGGAAACAATGGAAACAGTGACAGACTATTTTGAGGTGGGGGTGGGGGGGCTCCAAAATCACTGCAGATGGTGACTGCAGCCATGAAATTAAAAGACACTTACAAAAAAAAAAAAAGACGCTTGCTCCTTGGAAGAAAAGTTTTGACCAACCTAGACAGCATATCAAAAAGCAGAGACATTACTTTGCCAACAAAGGTCCATCTAGTCAAAGCTATGGTTTTTCTAGTAGTCATGTATAGATGTGAGAGTTGGACTATAAAGAAAGTTAAGCACTAAAGAGCTGATGCTTTTGAACAGTGATGTTGGAGAAGACTTTTAAGAGTCCCTTGGACTGCAAGGAGATCCAACCAGTCCATCCTAAAGGAAATCAGTCCTGAATATTCATTGGAAGAACTGATGCTGAAGCTGAAACTCCAATACTTTGGCCACCTAATGCAAAGAAGTGACTCACTGGAAAAGACCCTGATGCTGGGCAAGATTGAAGGCAGGTGGAGAAGGGGACGACAGAGGATGAGATAGTTGGATGGCATCACGGACTCGATGGACATGAGTTTGAGTAAGCTCCGGGGGTTGGTGATGGACAGGGAAGCCTGGCGAGTTGCAGTCCATGGGGTTGCGGGGACTCGGACACGACTGAGCAACTGAACTGAACTGACTCTCTAGTTGTAACGCACAGGTTCTCATTGCAGTGGCTTCTCTTGATGCAGAACATGGGTTCTAGGATGCACAGGCTTCAGTAGTTGTGGCACATGGGCTCAGTAGTTGCAGCTCTCAGGCTCTAGAGTGAAGGCTCAATGATTTGTGGTACGCAGGCTTAGTTGCTCTGTGGTATGTGGGATATTCCCGTACCAGGGATTCAACCTATGTCTCCTGCATTGGCAGGTGGATTCTTAGCCACTGTGCCACCAGGGAAATTCAAGGGTAGATTTTAAAGTTTGGGTTTTTTATATCAAAGGGGATATATAGTTTTTATTTATTTATAAGCATCTTTATTAAATGGTCTTTAAATCCATTAGAGAATAGCTGTTACTAATATGTCCAGTCCCTGAAGGGACATTCTTATTAAAGTAAGTGCACAGAACACTCATATAAGCATCCTTGATACATATGAGGTTTTGTGAGTTTTTTGTTAAAATGTTATTTGACATATAACATTTGTAAATTAAAGGTATACAATATGTTGACCTGATACATTTATATATTATAATATGATTGTCATTGTATTGATACTCTGCACCTCTTTCATGTCACATAATTATCATTTATTTTTAGTGGTTGAAATAATTAAGATATAGTCTCTTAGCAAGTTTGATGATTATAATAAAATATTGTTACATAGTTTTAATACTAATAGATACTACTATGTTACTTCCCCAAAAGTTTGTACCAAGTCATGTTCCTAATTCATTGTGTTGAATATAATCATATATTATAATATATAAGCCAGTTATACATAATATAATGTGTATATGTGTAAATGCATGCCCATTTTCACACTTTCACCTACCCACTGCTGGTGTTTAACACTTCTGGGATTTGTTTCTGCACAGGAGGGTTTCCCTCTAAACCCCTCTCTATTACCCACCCCCTTGGATGAAAGGGGACTGGAAACTCAAACACACAGAACCATTCATAGTCAGTGCCCTTGAGAGTTTTATTAAAGCAGCAGGTTTAGGGGCAAATGGGCTCAGCAGATCCCTGGGACATAACAGCCCACAACTCACTCTGACTTTCTCTCCACCCTAGGGATTGAGGGACCAAGCCCCAGGAAAGAATTTAGCTTCAGCTTTCTCTCCCTCTGCAGCCAGGACAAAGCAATTAAATAGGACAAGAACCGAAAGTCCCAAAGGATGCTGACGACAAGTCCACCTGCCCTCTGCCTCCACCATCACTCTAACACAAATCCACAGGACTGACAGTGAGAGAGCAGGCGTTGGGGCTAGGACTCAGGGAGCAGTGGGGGCCCAGACGCTGCAGGAATCCACACCAGCTGGGATTGAGCAGGACATCACAGAGGGAATGAGATGGGGTGAAGCAGAGCAGCAGACAGCCTTGATAGGAGACTACAGAGGCTATTCATCCAAATGAACTGGATGTTTGCCCGCACAGACTATTCTCACATCCCTCTGGAAGATGACACTTTTATAGTAACAGTGTGGGGGCACAGCCACTAGGTGGAGAGTACACTGAATGACTTTGAAGATGATGAGGTGGCAGTTGTAAAACTCAGACATCTTCATACACGTCACAGCTGGACCCTCACAAAGGCCACGAGTGGTGGGTGACACACTGTGGACAGAGGTCTTGTTCTTCTCACAGCTCTTATCAGTGGCCAGCCCTCGAGCCTTCATCATCATGTCACAGTAATATTTGTGCTTGGCAGAGATCTTTGTTCTGGGCCTGTCAGTTTGGTGATGGAGGAGGTCTTGGGCCTCAGAGAAGGCAGGCTGGTCCATTAGGAGGAACAAGAGGAGAGTCCATGTCAGAGGCATGTTTTCTGTTAGAAAAATGGAGAAAGAAAGCAAAAAGGAGAAATCTGTCTCTTAGCTCAGAACACCAGGTCTTTATGTGCTTGAAGTCCACTCCCCACCTCCCAGGATTACAAGTGCTCTCTACTTGTCTCCAATAACACTGCTTTCTTGCACTCATTTCAGAAAACCTCTGTAGTCTTTCTTCCTTCCAACATCCATCTTCCCTTTCTTCTTTCCAAGTCCTCCTTCCTTCATTTCCTCTCATCCCACGGCCACAGCCCAGTATAGTCTCAATCATCTTCCTTAAGACTATACTCATCAAAGAAATTGGGCTAGAGAGATCCATCACTCAGAGAGGTGGGCGCCTTACACCCCTTAATGGTCTTCCATAAGAGAGCAAAACTGAAGCTCAGGTGATCCTTGATCTTGACACAAGCAGTAACACTAACTTAAAAAGTTCTTTACAATGATGCTCTTCAACTTTTTATGTGCATCGGTTCTTGGCCTTTTGGCTAAGATCACGTGCAAATTTTTTATGTGCATTTATCTGGGGATCTTGTTAAAATACAGGTTCTGACTCAGTAGATTTGGGATGGAACCTGAGATTTTCATTTCTAACTAGCTGCCAGATGATTTTTATCCGTGGGTCACCCTTTAAATAACAAGGCTTTAGAGTTTAGAGTTTACAAAGAACTCTCATATATATTGGTCATCACCCTCTCTGCAAGGTAAGAAAGGTATTATGGTGACCCATTTTTAGTAACTGACTTTCAGAACAGTTGAGTGAATTGCCCAAAGTCATACAACATCATGGAGCTGAACACAAATCTTAGAACCTCTAGGGCCTAGGAAAATTCTCTGTTCTGTTCTAATTTACATTAATCCAGTAGACCACTGCATTAACTACAAATACAAAGCACTTCCATTGAAAACCTACTTCATACCTGAATAAGAGAAAAGCTTCAACAACCACCCCTTGCTCTCATGCTCATCCTGCCTACTTATAAGAACTTCACTTGGCCCCTTACACATTCCTATTTTCCCACTCCTCTGTCTAGGACCAAAGAAGGGTCACCACAACTACCTCAACCTCTTCAGTGAGACACCTCACATACCCAGTCTCAATCCTGCGTGCGCTCCTTCACTTGGTCCCAGGTTGACGCTCCTAGAGAGTTAGATACTGAGATTCCTTGGCTGGAAAGGTTTCTGAGCCTCTCTCCTCTTGGCTTTTGTTATTAGAGCACACAGCTGTAGGGGCTGGAGGCTGCAAGGGATGAGGTTGAGTAACCTGGGTACTGATCCATCACTTTCTGACGTTGCAAGATGCTGAAACTTTCTGGCCTGATACCCAAATCATACCTCATTCTACGCTCCATTTAATGAGTCCAAACATTGGGAGCAGGGTTTCTCTGGGATTAGATGACCTCACACAGCCTGAAGTGTGAAGAGAAGCAAAGGCAAGGAGCCTGGCCTCTTGGCCTTCGTCTCCACTCTCTGGTCCTATCTTTGCCACAAGTTATATAGCGAATGGGTCCCTGTTCCCTCTGTGGAGAAGCTAGGCAGCTCTTAAAGGCAAGAAACTGCAACAACAGCAGAAGCTCCTCAGCCAATCTGGACCCAGCACAAGCAACAAGCCAGCCTCCATCACCTCTCTCTCCCCCAAACCCTAAACCCCCTAAGTAGCCTTGAGGCTCTCAGACTAGAGAATCTAGCAATCAAAGGTTCTCAGGATAATAATATTCACAGTTTTCCAGAGAGGAAAAGGCAGTAAGAAAAGAAGTAAGGAGGAGCTGACAAACCGTTGAAGAGAATGGGCAGGGCCTAAGGTCTGACGGAAGAAACAGGAAGCTGGTGACGTTGACAACCACTCCCTTTAACACCCTCTTAGCTACTACGACTTAAGATCCAGACATCCAAAGACCTCTCTTCTCTCCACCACAGCTAGGGCTTTGTTCTCCAAATGTTTGCCCTGGAACCACACTAAAACAGCTCTCCAATGCCTTGGCAGCCTGATCTTCACCTGACCTCTGCAGCCTTTGTCAGCCTCCTGGGTTCAGTTCAGTTCAGTTCAGTCGCTCAGTCGTGTCCGACTCTCTGCGACCCCATGAACCGCAGCACGCCAGGCCTCCCTGTCCATCACCAACTCCCGGAGTTTACTCAAACTCATGTCCATCGAGTCAGGTCACTGTATCTGTTTCTCTGCCTGTTGATTCTTTCTGCCTGACCACTCAGTCCTTCTAGGCCTCCCTCTGTGCTCCAGAACTTTTTGTGTGAGTCAGGCCTCACCTGACCTTCCACATGCTAATGCACAGGAACCATTATTCTCAGATCACAGGATATAGAACACTGAAGTAAAGAGATATTTACCTAGCAGTGAAAAAGTATGTGGGTAGTAGAGTAGAATGAAGATTTGAAATATGTAGAACTGAATCATATAATTAGAATGCCTATTCTAGGTATGTCATATAAGTGGAATCCTACAATATTTGTTCCAAGTGCTTTTCATTTTAAAGAATGTCTTTAAGGTCCATCTGTGTTCTAGCATGTACCAGAATATCATGCCTTTTTAAAGACTGAATAATATTCCATTGTATGGCTATACCACATTTTCTATATCCATTCATCATTTGATGATTATTTGGTGTTTGTAAATTTTGGCTATCATGAATAATGCAGCTATGAACATTCATGTACAAATTTTTGTGAAAACATGGCTTTTAATCTGAGACTTGAAGAAAGTGAAAGAATTAGGCAAGAAGAGCACAGTTAATGAGAGTGATGGTCAGGAATATAAGAAAAGATAGGACAAATAGCGTGAGGCCAGATCATTTAGATCTTTGTAAGGACCATGGATTTCATTCTAATCATAATGCCAAAGCCATTGACTGAATCAGAGCTTTACACCGACATGATCTAACTTGTGTTTTAATACTGTCGCTGTTGCTGCTACATAGTGAATGGATTGTAGAGGGCAAAACACAGTAACCAGTTAAGGGGTGATCAGTCAGTTCAGTCGCTCAGTCGTGTCTGACTTTTTGCAACCCCATGGACTGCAACACACCAGGCTTCCCTGTCCATCACCAACTCCCGGAGCTTACTCAAAGTCATGTCCATTGAGTTGGTGATGCCATCCAACCATCTCATCCTCTGTCGTCCCCTTCTCCACCTGCCTTCAGTCTCTCCCAGCATCAGGGTCTTTTCCAGTTAGTCAGTTCTTTGCAACAGGTGGCCAAAGTATTGGAGTTTCAGCTTCAGCATCAGCACTTCCAGTGAATATTCAGGACTGATTTCCTTTATGATGGACTAGTTGGATCTCCTTGCTGACCTAGGGACTCTCAAGAGTCTTCTCCAACACCACAGTTCAAAAGCATCAATTCTTCGGCACTCAGCTTTCTTCGTAGTCCAACTCTCACATCCATACATGACTACTGGAAAAACCATAGCTTTGACTAGACAGACCTTTGTTGGCAAAGTAATGTCTCTGCTTTTTAATATGCTATCTAGGTTGGTCATAGCTTTTCTT
The DNA here is from genome assembly GCF_019320065.1 of Cervus canadensis. Taxonomy (NCBI): domain Eukaryota; kingdom Metazoa; phylum Chordata; class Mammalia; order Artiodactyla; family Cervidae; genus Cervus; species Cervus canadensis. The sequence continues at coordinate 23,026,031 of NC_057391.1, forward strand.
CCAAGGAGCAAACATCTTTTAATTTCATGGTTGCAGTCACCATCTGCAGTGATTTTGGAGCCCAAAAAATAGTCTGTCACTGTTTCCGTTGTTTCCCCATCTATTTGCCATGAAATGATGGGACTGAATGCCATGATCTTAGTTTTCTGAATGTTGAGTTTTAAGCCAACTTTTTTCACTGTCCTCTTTCACTTTCAGCAAGAGGCTCCTTAGTTCTTCGCCTTCGGCCATAAGTGTGGTGTCATCTGCATATCTGAGGTTATTGATATTTCTCCAGGAAATCTTGATTCCAGCTTGTGCTTCATCCAGTCTGGCATTTCTCATGATGTACTCTGCATATAAGTTAAATAAATAGGGTGACAATATACAGCCTTGATGTACTCCTTTCCTGATTTGGAACCAGTCTGTTGTTCCATGTCTGATTCTAACTGTTGCTTCTTGACCTACATAAGGGATGATAATAACCTGGATTAAGTTCATAGCAGTGAATTTTGAAGATGTATTTGTCTTCTTCACTAGGTTTAAGTTTTGAAGAAAAACAAACAACAATGAATTTAATAACCTTATTGACTTGAACAACTTTGGGATTAGTTTCACTAAACAATGTTTTCTTCCAGCATTTTCAGCGTTAAAGTTGTGCTTACAATCTGCAGTTTTGTAGAACTGCCATCTTCTTACCTATTCATAAATTTGGAATACAGTTAAACTTTCATGCAAGTTCTTTTTTTTTTCTTTTTAGTGGAGGAGAGATTTTATTTTACTTATTTAGTTTTGGCTGCACTGGGTCTTCATAGCTATGCCTGGTTTTTCTCTGCTCATGGAGAGTGGGGGCTACTCTCTAGTTGCAGGGCACAGGCTTCTCAATGCGTGGCCTCTCTTGTTGCAGAGCATAGGATTTAGGTGCATGGGCCTCAGTAGTTGTGGCTCATGGACTTAGTTGCTCTGCAGCACGTTGAATCTTCCTGGACCAAGGACTGAACCCATGTCCCCTGCATTGGCAGGCAGATTCTTTATGCACTGTACCTCCAGGGAAGTCCATGCAAGTTCTTTGTAATCAGCTCACAAACGATCTATACCAGGAACGACATTCATATTTAATTCATTTTTATTTAATGCATCTTATTTCCGTCTCATAAGGAAGATCCCCTGGAGGAGGAAATGGCAGCCCACTCCAGTATTTTTTTTTTAATTCTTGAAAGTATTTTACTTCAGGTTGAAAATAAACAGCTTCCACATTGTTCATTGCAAGACACACAGTATTCACGAACACAATGCTGGTCATTTGAGGAAATGTACACACCTCAATTTCTCCTTCATGATTTTCTTTTAGAAGGATACTGTTTACCAAAAAGAAATGTCAGCAGTATAGGAAAAACTATTTTCCCAATAAATTTACAAAAACCTAAGATTCCCAATGGAATCAAGATTATCTCCCTGCTACTACCACCTTAATATAATCGCATGCTTATTGAAACACTAATATCTACACCCTAAAGAGTACATTTACTTTCAACAATGACTACTCTGTACTCTTGCCTGGGAAATCCCATGGACAGAGGAGCCTGGCGGGCTACAGTCCATAGGGTTGGAGAGAGTCAGACACGACTTGGTGACTAAACCACCACTGTGTATAAATGAATCACTTTGCTTTATACCTGAAATTAACACAACTATATATATGAATCAACTATAGTCCAGTATAAAATAGAAATTTCCAAAAAAGCAATTGACCTTTTGCCTCACTGCACCCCTGAAAGTGAGATGGATCACCAGCAACTCTATTGAAACCCCCTTTAGAAATTCACCCACGGTTCTCACTTTTGACAAGTGTGCTCAGACTGGGATAGCCTAATCCAAAAATATGGCTTCGATATATGCAGCCAGTGTTTATAACAATAGAAAAAGGAAAGAGGATTCATCAAGTTATAATAAATGATTTTCCTTAAAAAAATTATCTAAAACATCAACCCACTGAAAGAAACATTAGTTCCTTGTACATAAAATTTAAAAATAAAAGTTTAAACTACAATTATAAGTGTTTTAATATAAATGGAATACTTAATTCCTTATAGAAATCTGTTTTTTTTTTTTATTTACTATTATCTTCTCAATGGATCTGTCTTCCAAATATGTGACTTCTTTTCCCTCAGTTATATAAAAGTATTTATGCTGGAAAAAACATTGTTGAGCTTCTTCTTACTCTAGCACTCTGCGAAATGTTGTGAACCAGTCGGAATGAACACAATATGGTCTCTATGCCTAAGGAACTCCCAGAGCAGCCAAAGAAACAAGTCTGGGCTCCACCTTTGATAAAAGGTAAACTCTGGTAAGTGGTATAATCAAGGTATAAACAACGTGCTGTGCTGTTATGGAGAAAGGAAAGGTCACAGGTGACTCACATACAAGCAGAAAGTTTCATGAGAACCTACAGTATGCTCAGGCCATGCCCAGAGCTGTGGCGTTATCGAAGGTGCATAAAAGCCCCGACTTCCTCTCTGATGTTGATTAAGTTGGAGTGACAAAGCTAACATATATTATAAAATGCAGCAAACAATGTTCCATGTTAGAGTGTGGGATGCTAAAAGTATTGCAGCCTTCCAGAAGAGATGGGAGACCCACAGAAGCTGGAGCAGTCAGGGAGGGCAGGAGGGCTCTGGGACAAGAGGAAGTACAGTGGTGGAAGCGACTATGGGGCCAGAAGTTAGCCTGATCAAACTACAAAAGCGGGAGGAAGAGGCAGGAGAGTAAGGATGAGTCCTCAGGCCCTAGGGGAACTATACTGCGCGGAGTAGCAAATCTCAGAGACAATGAAAGATCTGGGACAGACGAGGGACCTGATGTGTGTGATATTTAACAAACAATTTGTAGGATGGAGTAAAACATGAAGGTGGTGGTGATGGGGTAGCCGGGAAGTGAGAAAATATGGGTGGGAAGATTAGAGGTGATTCTTCACAGGGAAGTGTTGATGATGTGAACTAGGAAGCGCCTGTGGACACAGAGACTATTTCATCAGTATTTTATGAGACACAACTATGAGAAGTATTAGTAACAGTATAGATCTGTTGTTGTTGTTGCTTTGGTTTTTTCCAGGTTTCTGGGTTTGTTTGCATTTTTAAGGAAGAAGGAAAGCGGAAGAAAATTCTGATTAGTTAATTGAACCAAGTGCCTTCTACAAAGGTTAAGTTGGGAGGCAAAACTGCTTTAAGGGAGAAGCAGTGGTTTAGATATGGTTTACTTATGGTTTAGATATGCTGATGTGCCTTCCCAGGTGACTCAGTGGTAAATAATCCACCTGCAATGAAGGAGACAAAGGATTCATCCCTGGGTCAGGAAGGTCCCCTGGAGAAGGAAATAGCAACCCACTCCAGTGGAGAATCCCATGGACAGACGAGCCTGGGGGGCTACAGTTCATGGGGTCTCAAAGAGGTCCAACACGACATAGCAACTAAACAAAACAAAAACAAAAAGATATGCTGTTATAGTGGGAGGGAATATCGGATCACTCTCCTACTCCAATCTCTCACCCCTTCCAATCCTAGGGACTCGTTGTCAAAAGACTTTTGTCAAGCCTAGCACCTATTATGAGTGAGAATCAGATACTAAAAGGGCCAAAAAGGACCTTTCTTGGCAGGCCAGTGGTTAAGATTTCGCCTTCCAATGCAGGTTCAACCCCTGGTCAGGGAGCTGGGATCCCACATGCTCACAACCAAAACACCAAAACATAGAAAAGAAGCAATATTGTAACAAACTCAAGAAAGACCTTTTTTTTTTAAGTGTCAAATAAAAATGGATGCTTGCCATCCAGTTCTACAAGGACTGAGTCAGCCACTGCAGTAGCTGACCTTCAACACAGTCCCAAAGGAGTTCAGGATGGACCTCAGGAAGGAGGCACTCTACCCCCTGGGAAAACTGGCAGAATATCCTTCAGATTATTAGATATTTTCAAGAGAAAATTTTATGAACCCAAGTTCCTATCTTTCCATACTTGGAAAGCACTGAAATCATGAACTAAGATATCTGTGCCTCCTGACTAGTAGTAGCCCTCTACCAAGACGTGTGCCTGATTGCACGTACCCCCCCATTCTCCAAGATCACAGACACACTGACCTCTTTGTAGCAGTTCCTCAGAGCTGCCTGAGAGGCTGTCTCCTAGGCTGTGGTCCTCAGTGAGTCCCTAAATAAAACTGAAACCCAGGAATTCCCTGGCAGTCCAGTGGTTAGAACTCCTCACTTCCGCTGCAGGGGGCCCAAGTTCGATCCCTGGTTTTGTTGTTTGTTGTTCAGTCACTAAGTCATGTCTGACTCTTTGCAACCCCATGGACTGCAGCAAGCCAGGCTTCCCTGTCCTTCACCATCTCCTGGAGTTTGCTCAGACTTACGTCCATTGAGTCGGTGATGCCATCCAACCATCTCATCCTCTGTTTCCTCCTTCTCCTCTTGCCCTCAATCTTTCCCAGCTTCAGGGAATGCAAGCCAAACAATGGGCCAGGAAAAAAAGAATAAAGTATTTCTACAATATCACCAGGCCCTCCCAGAAGAGTAAGAAAGACTCATATAGTCCTCAATGCAAGGCAAGGACCAGAGCTTTGCTAAAAAGAAAGTAGGGTATCTTTAGTATAGATTCAGAGTGTGTTAACTTAACTAATTAATAATGGTAATAATGAAAGACCCAGAGAGATGGGCTGACTTAACAAGTCAAGCTGTATAGGAATCAGCAAGCTCATGGCTCTCACTGGTAGGAAGATTGGATTTAAAGAACTCAGAAGATTGGACTTGAAGAATCCAGAAACTGAAGGCTCCACTGGCAGGTCAGGAGTGAAGGGAGAACACTTGGGGACACCCCTGTAAAGATCCTAGTCTTGAGGTACCTTCCCTTGCATAGTGAAAGGGAAAATCCAGGCTAGCTAGAGCTTCAATTTTTATGTCTTCTTACATTGTAATGCCCTTCTGAAATTGCCCTAACTTTCCAGTTAAGAACATCACAGGTCCTCTGCTGTATTTGTCCTGGGAAGTCTTAGGGAATCAAGAAACAAGAGGAAGGAGCTGGATCTCCCCATCCCTATTCCCTCCTAGCTCCTCAAGAGAGAGAGAGAGAGAGACAACCTTGGGTGAGTGGGAGCGGACTGGGGGCACAGACCATCTCTAGTGGCAGCAGAAAGAATCACACCCCAGGAGCAACCAGAGAGGATACATCAAAAAGACAGTGCAAAAAGCACCTTTTGGCTTCCTTTTGTAAACTAGCAAAGGCTGCCCCCTAGAAGCGAAAGGAAAGGAAGAGAAAAGCACCATCCGGCTTTGAGAAGATGCTGAATTTGTGGTGACAAAACATTCAGATAAGAAATATCTACTATGAAAAAAAAAAAAGAAAGAAATATCTACTATGGAGTTGTGAGGTCTGAGACTAGACCTCGTGTAACCATATTTGGATCAGATGCAAAAAAAAAAAAAAACAAAAAAAAACTGAGTCATCAACATAAAGATGATATCAATATTTTTAAAGTATATGTGAGAAGGAGCAAATACGAAATGCTAAACACTTTCCTAGGAGCGGCCTCTGCATGTTACGTCTTTGCATCCTCTTTCTTTTGCAACTAAGCCTGCTTTGCAGGCTCTCGCTCATCTTGGCGGCAATTTTACACCGCTACCACCAGGTGGAGGTGTCCCGCTGGTCTTCACTTACTATCAAAGACGTTTTTAAGACATTTGGGGGTGGGGACAGGGGTCAGGTTCTTTGGTTCCATTAGTTATACAAATAAGCACTTGCCTTCACGCCCAAGAGCGAAAAGAATTTGGAGAGTGAGCGTAAAAGGTCAGGCAGTGGCTGCCTCTTCCTCTCTTTTTGTTTTCTTAGTCGTTCGGTTTCCATGGGGATCTGTGTTTAAGCAGCAACTCTGAATCCATTTACTGCCCCTCAAGGCTTGGGGCCGAGCCCAGAGACTGGCTGTGAAGAATAGCAGGCGCTGGAATGGGTGGAAAGGAGGAGATTTATTTGGTAACTTTGGACAGCAAATGATGAGGACAGGTATAGGAGAAGCGATGGGGTGAACATGGAATGGGGTGCACAGAGGAATGAAAAAGGCAAATAATGTTTCAGTTCAAATAAAATTTGGGGACATTAAAATCTTTTCCAAAACTCTTCAGTTGTCTTCTCACCAAAGACCATTTCAGAACACACTCTGAGCCCCTTATAATACCAAGTCCCCTCCTACCCCTATCCAAAAATATCAGCAGACCTGTATCAGAACCTGCCTGGGGTGCTTACGTGTCTTGTTCCAAAAGCACTCTGGAGCGAGAGAAGAGCACGCCAAGGAAAGACCATCCACTGTATTCCCCAGGTACAGTGTAGTGCCTGGCACATGGAAAGCTCTCAGTAAAACATTTGCTGAATGGATGAATAAATGAGTGAGCAATAAGAATAGGACAGCTTTGGGAATTCCCTGGTGGTCCCAGTGGTTAGGACTCCGTGCTCTCATTATCAAGGGTGTGGGTTCCATCTCTGGTCAGGGAACTAAAATCCAAGCCACAGGACAGCAAAAAAAAAAAAAAAAATTTAATGTGATAGCTTTAGTTTTAATTAATTTTACTTACCTCTAGCTTCAGGACAAACTAAAGACAAAGAAAAATGTCTTTTCATCAAAATCATGAGGATGTGAATGTGTTCATTCAAAGATCAGTTGTGGGGTGGGGAGGGGGTGCTGTTTTCTGCTTAATCAGAAAAAAGGAAAGTGTCTTAATAGCCCCTGTTTCTAGGAGTATTTGCATTTCCGTCAGTTTGGGCTATTATTCAGTATCCATTCGCAGATAGCAGTTGATCTACATATGAACAGCTCTCTACTCGGTTTTCTCTGCTAATCAAGTTTTCTTTCCTAATGGCTTACCTCCCAGCCCCACCTTTGCATCTCGCTTTCTCTCTCACTATCCTGTTTAATTACCATGCTCTATAATTATCTAATTTATTTACTTGCATTTTTATTGCTTGTCACCTCCCACAGGTGACAAGCTCCTTGCTGCTTTCCTCACAGAGCCTTCGAGTCTAAATTTTAGAGTCTACGTGCTCAAGTCGTACTTTTCTTAAAAAAATTCCATTTTAAGTGAATTCTTCACAATTTTTTAATCTATTCACCCTCCTGCCCTTCCACTGGAAGTGACCTTTCCTTCCTCTGAATGAGCACACATTTGATCTGCATTTCCTAGCACACTCACCACTTGCTACCTATGCAGGCCAGAATAATAATAATTGTCATCAAATGTAGTGATCTTGAAAGATTGGCCAGGCACTGGGCCAAATTCTTTGTTTTGTTAAATCTCCACCACAATCCTTTGAAATAGATACTATTAACCTCATTTTTATTTTATTTGGGTGGTGTCGTGTGGCTTGCAGAATCTTAGTTTCCCCACCAGGGATTGAACCTGGTCTCTCGGCAGTGATAGCGCCGAGTCCTAACCACTGGTGATTAGTCGCCTAGTCGCTCAGTCGTGTCCAACTCTTTTTGACCCCACGGACTGCATGCAGCCCGCCAGGCTCCTCTGTCCATGGGGATTCTCCAGGCAAGAATACTGGAGCGTGTTGCCATGCTCTCCTCCAGGGGGTCTTCACAACGCAGAGATCGAACCCAGGTCTGTACATTGCAGGCAGATTAACCACTGGACTATGAAATTAATCCCTTTAACCTCATTTTTGTGTGAGGAAACTGAGGCTCAGAAAAGCTAAGTAAAATGCCCCAAATCATGCAGCTGATAAATGATAAAGGCAATTTAAACCCAAAAAATCACTCTAGAATCCATATAGTCTTTGGAATACAGACTGTGTTATAAGTAAATGTGTTAGAGTTTCAGCTCCATAATTCACAGCTGCATGACCCTAGCAATTTACTAACCTCTCTAAACCTCAATTTCCTGGTTGGTAAAATGGGGATAATAATATCTACCTCACAAGTTCACTGCAGGACAAAGCATCACATGACCTTGTCACAAAAAAGTGGCCCATAAAGAGTAGCTGCTCATAATGCTCACAAAGTGAGCATCACCTGCTCACCTGTTTTGTCTCCTATACTGAGTTAACAATCCTTTCAGAAAGATGCTTTTATTCTCTTTGCATTTTGTGACATCTAGCATAGTGTTTTATATATAGTAACTAAACACCATGAATATCTGTTTAATGTTGGGATGGGAGAGCGAGGGAGAGAGGAAGGAATGGATGAATGGATGAATTAATGGATAATTTATTGCTGGTGACAATCTAAGTCAAATCTCCTTTCTTCTTCCCCTGGAACTTTACACATCCTCTATGAAATTTCCTCACATTGTATTATATATGTATACTGTATTTTATATATAATTTTGGGGGGGGGGCATAACACACTTATAGATGATAGTTTCCTGATCAGGGATTGAACCCAGGCCACAGCAGTGAAAGTGCTAAGTCCTACCCACCGGACCTGTATTTAATTATTTAATCCTCTGTATTTAATTTTCTTGTTTAACATTTCCCTTTTTCTATGTTGAGAAGTATATATATTTTTAACTCTACTTGCTCCCTAAATGCAGGTCTGGTGAGTGAAATATGAAATACATTTGATAAATGTTTGCTGAGAGTATAACTAGTTGGGAGGCCTCACTTGGTCCTTATGTCCCAAAAGAAAGAAAGGATTTCTGTGGCTTGAGTGGGATTTACATCCTGAGATGATTCTGCCATCTGGAGCTACAGAATCATGAACCTGTAAGCTACTTTGGTTTTCGACTGGACATACTTCTGGAAGTCATAAAGATAGGCACGCCTAAAGATTATTGACTCATTTTAATATTTTAACCTAATTTAAAATTAAATTTCAATATGCAAATTCAATTATAATTACCTTAAGCTCTGTGAAAGAAAGGGAGAAACAACTTAATGAATGTATAATAGTCTAAATGCAGACCACTCCACTCTAGTATTCCATTCAGTATGTCATATGTCAGTATAAGCTCCTGGGAGTTAGAAAGGATATGAGGTTATAGTCATATACATCATGCTCAACTAGCATAGAATGGGTATCAAAGAATGGCCAAATTATGATTTCACATAAAGTTGGCTTTTTCTCCTGCCATTGCTTCACAGCTTGCAGGATCTTAGTGCCCTGACTAGGGATCAAGCCAGGGCCCCAGCAGTGAAAATGCAAAATCCTAACCACTGAACCACCAGGGGATTCCCTAAATGTGCTTTTTATTTTGAAAATTAAATATTTTAATACTCTTATTTTAAACAGATATTAAGTTTGGAAGAGATTTCATCTCACTCTAATGGTATGATACTTTTTCATTTGTTTTCTGAGATTTTAAAATATGTAATGTGATTTTATTGAGTTTATTTTCTAAGGTTATTTTCAAGTATCTTGTGGGGGGAGGAGAGTGTTCATTCTTCGATTTCAAGAAAAAAGTTAATACTTGGATTTCAAGCTGTGTGAATAAAGATGGACAGCTAAGAAATGGTGTGCCTGGAAGGATGAAGAGGTTTGTAGTATAAGGATGGGAGTAGGTGATAGAAAGTATAACTCCCCTTGAATAACAAGCTTCTTTCTCCCAATCTTCCCTTTCTACTCTCTCTTTTCTCTCAGACTTTCATTTTTTGGAAACATACACATATCCTGGTGACATTTATCCTTTGACCAAAGGATGGAAACAGAGGTCACTGAACCAGATGGTGCAAGGAAAGATCTAAATCATGGAGTAGAATTCGGTCATTAAGTTTATCCTCCCTCATCTCCAATTCCTGCTCCAAATCCACTGATCCCCTTTCCTCATCTTTGTATATACATTTTAAAAGACATATACCTTTATATCTCTCTCTGTGTTTATATCAGTTCAGTTCAGTCACTCAGCCATGTCTGACTCTTTGCAACCGCATGGACTACAGCACACCAGGTTTCCCTGCCATCACCAACTCCCGGAGCTTACTCAAACTCATGTCCACCGAGTTGATGATGCCATCCAACCATCTCATCCTCTGTCGTCCCCTTCTCCTCCTGCCTTTAATGTTTCCCATCATCAGGGTCGTTTCAAATGAGTCAGTTCTTGGCATCAGGTGGCCAAAGTATTGGAGCTTCAGCTTTAGCAGCAGTCCTTCCAATGAATATTCAGGGCTGATTTCCTTTAGGATGGACTGGTTGGATCTCCTTGCAGTCCAAAGGACTCTTAAGAGTTTTCTCCAACACCACAGTTCAAAAGCATCAATTCTTCCATGCTCAACTTTCTTTATAGTCCAACTCTCACATCCATATATGACTACTGGAAATACCATAGCTTTGACTAGATGGACCTTTGTTGGCAAAGGAGTACGTACTGCTTTTTAACATACTGTCTAGGTTGGTCATGGCTCTTCTTCCAAGGAGTAAGTGTCTTTTAAATCCACGGCTGCAGTCACCACCTACAGTGATTTTGGAGCCCCCCAAAAATAAAGTCTGTCACTGTCTCCATTGTTTCCCCATCTATTTGCCTGAAGTGATGGGACCGGATGCCACGATCTTAGTTTTCTGAATGTTGAGTCTTAAGTCAACTTTTTCACTCTCCTCTTTCACTTTCATCAAGAGGCTCTTCAGTTCCTCTTTGCTTTCTGCCATAAGTGTGATGTCATCTGCATATCTAAGGGTATTGATATTTCTCCAGGCAATCTTGATTCCAGCTTGTGCTTCATTCAGCTAGGCATTTTGCATGATGTACTCTGCATATAAGTTAAATAAGCAGGGTGACCATATATATCCTTGACATACTCCTTTCACAATTTTGAACCAGTCCATTGCTCCATGTCTGGTTCTAACTGTTGCTTCTTGACCTGCATACAGATTTCTCAGGAGGCAGGTAAAGTAGTTTGTTATTCCCATCTCTTTATGAATTTTCCACAGTTTGTTGTGATCCACACAGTCAAAGGCTTTAGCGTAGTCAATGAAACAGAAGTAGATGTTTTTATGGAGTTCTCTTGCTTTTTGGGGGATCCAATGGATGTTGGCAATTTGATCTCTGGTTCTTCTGCCTTTTCTAAGTCCAGCTGTACAAGAAATGTACAATGCATTTTAAGATGGAGAAAGAACAGAGAATCAAACAGTATACAATTATTAAATAATATAAGTACTATCTTGTCATCCAGTCTCATAAAAATGCTTGACTGCAAGGAGGCACAGAATTCTCCAAAATGTACACCATGAATATTTTTATTTTTTTAAAGTCTAGTTGATTTATAATGTTGTGTTAGTTTCTGTTGTACAGCAAAATGATTCAGATGTATATATACTATATGTCTTCATATTCTTTTCTATTATGGTTTATGAAAAGATATTAAATACAGTACCCTGTACTGTACAGTACAAAATATTTGTTTATTTTATATATAGTAGTTTGTATCTGCTAATCCTAGACTCCTAAATTTATCCCTCCTCCACCCCCTCCCGCCTTTGGTAATCTTAACTTTGTTCCCTTGTCTGCGAGTCTATGGCAATTTCGTAAGCAAGTTCATTTGTATCTTTTTTTTTTTTTTTTCCAAAAAGAACCTTTATTCTGATTTGAATAGCCTCTTATGCACTCATGCTTTCTTGCCAGATGCCTTTGGAGCAGGTGCTTTCTGGGATGGAGCTTTCTGACCCTTCTGAGTTTTAAGAGGAGGTGTTGCCTTCTGGCCTGCAGCTTTCTGGGCAAGAACCTTCTGGGCTGGAGCCTTCTTACCCCCAGTGGTGATCTTTTTCGCTGGAACCTTGGCAGTGGCAGCAGCTGCTGCAGCTGCCCCCTTAGCAGCAAGGGCTTTCTTGGGAGAAGCTTTCAGGAGAGCTGCCTTTTGAAGTTTCTTAACTTCAATCTTGATTAGTCTGTTCCTCATTTTCCTTACCTTCATGACTTTGTAACGATCAAAAGCTGTCATCTTGGCTTTCTTTTCTCTGGCTTCAATCTTCTTGGCCCACCTTATGGCTGCCCACTTTGCATTGATATCTGCCTTCTCTCAGGCTTTCCAGACTTACATCTGGCGGGCACTGTGTGGGAACTTGAAGATGAAGTCAGTGAGCTGCATGCATTTTGAAAGACATCCTTGTCTCCTTACTTGAGTGCAAGGTCCATCCACCAAAGCCCTGTTCTGATCAATAACATCTATAATTGCAACCAGCTTCCAGGCATGAGGCCCAAAGGAGACGTAGGCCACCCAGCCAACCTCTACGAAGCGCCTGAACACCATGTTGGTGGCGTTCAGAGAGAAGTGTATCATATTTTAGATTCCACATATAGACAGTATCATATATTTGTCATTCTCTTTCTGATATGATAATCTTAATGTGATAATCTCTAGGTCCATCCATTTTGCTGCAAATGGCATTATTTCATTCTTTTTTTGGCTGAATAATATTCCACTGTGTGTATATACCACATCATCTTTATCCATTCATCTGTTGATGGAAACTTAGGTTACTTCTATGTATTGGCTATTGTAAATAGTGTTTATATAAACATTGGGGTACATGTGTCTTTTCAAATTAGAGTTTTCATCTTTTCTGGTTATATACCCGGGAGTGGGATTGCTGGATCACATGGTAACTCTATTTCTAGCTTTTAAAGTAAACTTCATACTATTTTCCAAATTGGTGGTTTAGTTGCTAAGTCGTGTCTGACTCTTGCGACTCCATGGACTGTAGCCCACCAGGCTCCTCTACCCACAGGATTTTCTAGACAAGAATACTAGAGTGGGTTGCCATTTCCTTCTCCAGGGGATCTTCCTGACCCAGGGATCAAACCTAGGTCTCCTGCACTGCAGGTGGATTCTTTACTGACTGAGTTACAAGGGAAGCCCATTTTCCATAGTTCAGTTCAGTCCAGTCGCTCAGTCATGTCCGACTCTTTGCGACCCCATGGACCATAGCACGCCAGGCCTCCCTGTCCATCACCAACTCCCGGAGTCCACCCAAACCCATGTCCATCGAGTCGGTGATGCTGCACCAATTCACATTACCACCAACAGGATAGGAGTGTTCCCTCTTCTCCATACCTTTTCCAGCATTTATTATTTGTAAACTTTTTAGGGATGGCCATTTTGACCAGAGTGAGGTGATTCCTCATTGTAGTTTTGACTTGCATTTATCTAATAATTAGCGATGTTGGGTATCTTTTCATGTGACTGCTGGCCATCTGTATGGCTTCTTTGGAGAAATGTCTAGGTCTTATCCCATTTATCAGCTGGGTTGTTTGGTTTTTATTACTGAGTTATATGAGCTGTTTGTGTATTTTGGAAATTATGCCCTTGTCAGTCTTATCATTTGCAAATATTTTCTCCCATTCCATAGGTTGTCTGTTTATTTTTGCTTATGGTTTCCTTTGCTGTGCAATAGCTTATAATTTGGATTAGGTCCCATTTGTTTATTTTTGCTTTTATTTCTAGTGCCTTGGAAGACTGACCTAAGAACACACTGCTAAGATTTATGTACCAGAATGTTTCACCTATGTTCTCTTTCTAGGTACACTATGTATCCTTAACTTCCATGTTTAAGCCAGTTGCTATTCACCTCAAACCCACAAGTTTAGTAAAATCAATATTTACAGCAACTCTTCCATTTCTTCACTTTGCTCTCTGTTAACTCATTTCCTATTCCAGCCCCTTTGGACTAACAGGTTGTCTTCAGGATCTTCAGCTCTTCCTGGTTCTCCTCAACTTATTCTGGCTTTGATTTGCCCCATCAGCTCTCCTCACTTTGAACTATCTTCTGTATAAACTGGCTCTAATCAACTCCATGAGAACCATGTGTCCTGGCTCATTTCAAGGCCATAAAAGCAGTTCCAGGATAAATGAGGAGCCACATCAGAAGTCCCTATGAATCTTGGGGGACTTATGGACTTATGGAATTATGGATTAGGGATAAAGCAGTGGCATAGTTTGGAACTGGAAACAATGTCCAAAACAAATAAAGACCTGTCACCAAAAGTTTAAAGTCCAAACCATTACAAAATAGCTGCATAATAATAAACTGGAAAGTATTTGTTTTATTTTCTGCTGTGCAGTAGGTACTTGGTGCAAACAGATACTTTAAAAAAAAATCTGTTGAGGGACTTCCCTGCTGGCCCAGTGGTTAAGACTCTGAGCTCCCAATGCAGGGGGCCCAGGTTCGATCCCTGGTCAGGGAACTAGATCCCACATGCTGCAACTAAGACCTGGTGCAGCCAAATAAATGAATAAATAAAAAAAAAAAAATCTGTTGAATGGTTGAGTGTGAATAAATAAGGGATGCTGTAAGGGATTTGCAACTGAAATATGATTAGGAATCAATTAGACATAATCAACACTTTTTTTAATACTAGAATTAGTCACTGGGGGATCCCATTCCTGGGAATAATCTCCAATGTGGGAAATAGATTATTATTTAATTGAATAGCTTAGGGTCTGAAGTTATCAGAATGGAATTGGCTTCTAAAATACGTTGGTCCCCGCAAGAAAAAAAGTTCATAAATTCTAGAGAAGATGGAGAAATTAAGAGCTATCTTTTAAAGTTTTACTTCTGCTTGGGTTCTGTCTCATTCTTGCCTCTAGCCATTTATTCTTTACATAGTGCAAAGGGCAATTCCTTGAGATAAGATCTGGTTCTGGAGAACCTTTTGAAAAGTCTTTTAACCTCTCTTGATCTTAGTTTCTTGACCTGAAAAGCAAGAGATTTGGAAATGATCTCTATGGCCCCATCTAGGGCCCCATCTAGCTCCAAAGTCCTTGAGAATCCACTTGTTCTTAAAGTTGCCTTCTGAAGGCTCTGACCATGATTCTATGATAGCTGTCAGTTATTCACATTTTCTGACAGAACCCTTCAATCCCTTTGTTCTATCCTTCCAAAGATTTCCACCTGTGACCTAACTCTTTCTTTCCCAGCACTCTGAATTGTTCCTTCTCATGGCTTTGTCACCATTCCCCCCACCCCACCTTCGCCTTCACTGTTTGTACCTCATTTGTTGATATGCTGATTTTCTTTTAAACAACCAAGCTTAGGCTCTCCGGAACTTCAGCAAATTGTTCCTATAATTTTTTCCTTGAAAACACAGGCACGTATACTAGCCCCCAACCCCGACCCTAGGCTCCTCCCCCTGCCTGCTAGGCTCATGGCCCTTCCCCCACAACCTCCCTCTCCTGTTCCACAACCTTGACCTCTTCACAAACTCCATTTCCCCTTTATTTAACAAGAGTAACATTGAGAAACCAAGAAAGCAAAAAGAATAACTTCTCTCCTTTCTCTTATGAATGTTTAAATCCCTGCCATCTTTTGCCAATTGAACTCCGAAAAGAAACACCAGACAAGACTCAATCTGAGTGACCTCCTTGATCTTCACTCCCTCCCTCTGCCCCTAAAACACCATAGCAACTGTCACCTGAAAGAGGCCACGCAGAAATCATCTGATAAGACCAGGGATCGCTTGCCAGTGCTTTTTTATTTTATAAAGTTCTGCAAAGGGCACTCTTCCCTTACTTTTCACTGCCTTACTCCCTAACGCAAGACCATTGGAACATGTGGTAATAGATGTAATTAAAAGAATCATAATTTGTAGATATTTACTTGTGGGTCTTCAAATTTTCCTTGCAAGTTGAAAGTTCAAGTCATACTACAGGTCTGCACCCAGAAAGTGAGGCCTGTAACAGACAGAAATCAGAGGGATGGCAATAAATGGTCACACTGTGGTGACAAACATGGGCTGTCAAGTCAGGCATTGCTTGGGCAAATTTCACTCTGCCACTTATCAGCTATCAGACCTTGAACAAGAAAGCTACTTTGTCTTTTATGCCTCAGTTTCTTTACTGCAAAATAGGATGTTCTGCTTGCCTAAAATGGGGATTATATAGTGAGCCCTTGCAAAGTTATTTAAAGGATTAAAGGAGACATGCAATCAAAGGGTGTGATACTGCAGAATGCACCTTAGCTATGATTAGCTATGGTTATGGCTATCATAGAAAGGTTACATGTCTTATCATAGAAAGTTTTCTAGATTCCTAGTTTTGTTCTCTTGCAATTAAAATCAGATTCCTCATGGGATTCCAACTCCTAGGAAGGTACAGGAAGTGCTTCCACAGTGCCTCCTCTTCTACAAACTAGAAAAAAGAGGAATGCTAACAGCAGAGTATTGTCCTGAGAGAAGAGGCCTTCAATGAAATGCCAAAGAATTTCCTGGACCCCCATTCGACTGAGGTTGTATTTTTAGAGCAAAAGCCACTCTGAGTTTAGAAACACTTTTCAGAGACTTCAAAGTATATTACTCTCAACCACATCAACAAACATTTGGCCAACAGTAGTACACACCTATTGTTTCCTGGGACCACAGACTGGACTCACTTCCTTTGTACATGGATTGCCTTGTAACAACACTGAAGGCCCCTAGGTATCTACAACCGGTGGTTTCAAAAGCAACAATCGAGCTCAACTGTCTCAAACTGCAAAAGAATCATTTAAGAGTTTATTTTTAAATCTTAGGCTTCAGACTCAGAGACTGATTAAGGAGATCAGGGGTAGAGGCTAGGAATGTGAATTCTGCATAAATTCCCCATGTGATTACCTGTGATTACAGTGAATCCAGAGGAGTTACAGAGCTCTGGGAATTAGCATCCCTGACTGGGCCCTCTTCTTTCTCTTCCTTGGAGGATCTCATTCCAATCACCTTCTCTTTGTTTCTCACAGTTCTGGGCTTCTTTGACTGCACTATTGTGCTGATATCACACAACAATGTGCAGGAAAATCTCTGAGAGTCAAACATAATGACTGGCTTTCTTTAAAGAGCAATAACATTCAACTATACTTCAATTTTTTCCAAAAGCAACAACGTATCTTTGCTTTTTAAGGGCATTTTTTTTTTTCATAATAAGAGTACCCTAACATCTCTTTAAACTAATTCAGAGGCAACCTGTGCTCACAAATGAAGGATACAGTGTCCTGCTTGAAAAGTAGGAGTCCTGAGCAAAGTCCTGCTTTGGCTCCATGATGTAAACACCCAACAGTATTTTATCCCTTAAGAGAGGAAAAATTTTAAGTCAACAGGGAAGCCAAAATAGAAAATATTGGTAAAATTAGCAAATATCATAAAAAGGAACCACAAAGCCAGAATAAAGAGTCCATCTTCACTACCAACTACTTCCAGCCCAAAATATCCTCCCACCACCCCCACCCCCAAAGCCTCTCAGGCTTCCACACAGGGGAAGGAACTGGAGGTAGGGTGCTAGGGTAAGTCCTTTTTTCCCATCCTTCATTATCTTCAATGCCGAGAGTGCCTCTTGAGCTTTTTGGGAACTTAAATGCTTAGTTTACAAGGTCAAATGACTATGGAACATTCTCCAAAAATTAAATCACCAATTAAAGAAGGAAGCGTGCTGTTTTCGTATTCTCTTCTTCTACTAAGTTTCTCTCACCTCTCTCTCATTTCCCTCTCCTGTCATTCTCTTGCTCTTTCTCTCCCTCCCTCCCTTTTCTCCCTCTCCCTCCCTCTCTCTCCTCCCCCTCCCCTCTCCACTTCACCACACACAGAAACCCCTTTTCAAAGGGGCTTTTTTCCAACTCAGTGAAGTAAAGTCTTTGCCCCTTTGTGGGGAAGGCTCATTAACATTCCCACAGCAGCATCTCTTCAAGGATTTTACTTTTGTAACTCTGTGGGGAGGTCAAGAGGCCACAGTGGAGAGGTAAAAGGAAAAAATGGTAAATGGGGGAGGGCGGAAGAAAGGAGAGGAGGGGAAAGAGCCCTTCCTTTCACAATAAGGACGGCGAGAAAGAGGGTGGACCAAAGTAGGAAAAGACCAGACAGACAAGACTCAGGAAAGAGATGAATACTGGGCCCCCAGATGTGCCCTTAGAGATCTCCAGACTCCTAAGGAAAGCAGAATGCTAGGTTCCTTCTCTCATTTGTTTTCCTCAAAGAGGAAGTACCTGACGGAAACAGTGGAATTATAGAGTGACAAAACCCAGTCTATTCCACTGAGAAATTAGAACTTTCCTGGCCTCTGTGTTCCCATTTCCTCCACAATAGCCTAGTGATAACTGCACCTGTCTACCACAAGGAGGTTAATAGGATGAATAAGACAATGTTAGCAAGAGTTCTGAGGACTGCCCATGAGGGAGCCACTCAAGGTCCTGACCCCAAAAAACTGGGAAAATAATGGAGACTCCATGGACTCCAAACCAAAGATCAGAGTACTCCCCAAATCTCTTTAGACGGGGCTAACTGCCTCTTTTATCACAGCAACCCTCCTACCATCTGTCTTTCTCTTTCCCTTTCTTATTACTGCCAAACTAAGTTGCACTTGTGTAAGGGAAGAAATGAAGGAAACTTCAAGTGTGCACCCAACACTTAGTGAGTTTGCTTTGCTTTTCTCTGAAGACACAGCCATCAGATTTACGGCACTCAACTCCAAAAGGCAAAATAATTCCCACTTTCCTGACAGATGGTGTTTCTGATGCTCTCTTATCTTAGCCAGTAGAGTAAAAGATAAATAAGTTTAAAAGAGAGGACCTAGGCATTATAGCTAGAAGATAGGGCATATCTGGATAGTCTATGCAAAGTAGTAACATTAGCACCTCAAATTCAGGGAGGAGCAGCAATGTCAGAAGTTAAAGAACAATAAATCAATCACCCTTAAGTGTGCAATCTGAACAGGAGAGACTCGGTTGGCTCATTGCTAATGATGGTTTTTTGTTGTCGTTGTTTGGCCATACCACATCTTAGTTTCCTGACCAGGGATCAAACCTACATCCCCTGCATTGAAAGTGCAGAGTCTTAAACCACTGGACCACTGGGCAAGTACACCAAATGCTATGTTCTTAAAGATCAAATTTAATATCCACAAAGAAATTCTTTCCACAGAATCCTTGACAACTGTTTTCAGTCCCTGTGAGAACATATCACAAAGAGCTCACAAATTTACGGGAGACTCCATCACACTTTATAAAGTTCCTTTATACTGAGCTGAAGGTGCTTCCTTGTAACTTCTGTTCTGGTGGTACATGAATGCTCAGTCGTTTCAGTCGTGCCAGACTCTTTGCGATCCCACGGACTGTAGCACACCAGGCTCCTCTGTCCATGGAATTATCCTGGTAAGAATATTGGAGCAGGTTGCCATTTCCTCTTCCAGGGGATCTTCCTGACAGGGATCCTACCTGTGTCTCCTGCATTGGCAGATGGGTTCTTTGCCACTTGAGCCACCCCACCAGGGAAGCCAATGTCTCCTCTGGAGTACCACAGAAATCTGTATGATTTTCTCAAAGGTGGCATCCCTTCAACTCTGGGAGCTGGAAAGAAGTACGAGACACAGAAGAGCCCCTGACCCTGTAGCTATTTTAAATGAGATTCCTTAAGATCAATCATTTTCATTTTACATGCCAGGAGTTTGGTGGCATATTGTACCTTTTAACACTAAAGAGGAAAAAAAAAATGCTAGACTACTGTCAGTGCCACCTGGCTTCCAGGGCTGTTTCTGTTACATCACAGCTGTGCAATCCTGGACAAGTTACTTAACCTCCCTGAGACTTTTGGTTCAGCTATAAAGAGGATCATCTATAATTAGGAGTAGTAAAACTGGCTGTGTTAACCTCAAAGATGTATTTCTCAAAATATGCCCTATACATGAAAATGTCTTGTAAATTTTAAAGAGATCTACACACATATAATGATCATTTTTACTTAATTTTTTGTCAGCCTTTCTCATTTTTGACTGCCAAGTGACTGAGTTCTTGGCCTTATAATCAGGATATACCAGAAAGTTCTCATTTCAGCTTATACCCCAGAAGTAGTCACATCTTCCAACAAGGTGGCACAGAATCATGAAATAACCAGAAAGCACTGTGAAGAGCTTAGAGGAAGAGTTAGAAAAACAACCGAGGGACATTTTCTGAACAGACAGCAGAGCGAGAGGCCCGGAACCCGGGCAGGGAGGAGAGGGTTAAATCCTTTCCTCTGCAGTACAAAAGAAAAGAGTGTGCGGAAAGATTAGGATTTTTGCTTTTACAATGGGAGCTGCAGAAGCGTAGGGAAGAAGCTGAAGAAAAAAAAGGGGGCGTCTCCCCTTTAAAGACTTGCAGAGATTGAGAGAGAGTCAGAGACTGAGAATCAGAGCGCGCGCGTGTCTGTCTGTCTGTCCCTGGGAAGCGAGAACATCTCTGCTTCACAGTGATTGGCATTGGGGGAGAGGCATCAGTTGGCTTCAGACCCAGGGGGGAGACCAGACCAGGTCACCCCGATTCAGACTAAGTGAGCGTTGTCCCTCCCTGTCCCACCTCTCTCTACCCGGGAATGTCTCGGCGAAAGCAGCGGAAACCCCAACAGTTAATCTCGGACTGCGAAGGTCCCAGCGCGTCTGAGAACGGTGGGTGCCGGGGAGGGGTGGGGGTGGGGGCCGAGTCCAAGCCTGTGTGGGTCAGGCCAGGGCCAGGGGAGGGCACCCGGGCCACGGGCGAAACCAGGGGGAGGCCTTGGTCACTAGGGGGTTGAAAGAGTTGAGTTGCAGGGAGTAAGGAGATGATGACCTGCGCTGGAGAGAAGCCTCGCTTGGCTTTTCTCAGGGTTGATTCTGTTTGTTTTCCGTGTTGCTTTTCTTTGGATGAAATGGAGTTTTCAAACTGGCTCTGTCTCCCCACCCAAGAGTTTTCTCCCCAGGTCCCCCTTTGCTCACTGGTCTTTGTGCCCGTTGCTAAGTAACCTTCTCAGACCTGAAGACCCGTCTCTTAGGGGTGGGATTTCCCAACTCCCCCCCCGCCCCCCGCGCCTCCCGCCCCCGCCAACCCCCAGCCTTTTCTTTCTGGAGAGTTGGGTTGCAAGAGAATGAATTGGATGAACGTGAAGGTTCCCCTGAGGGAGAGGAGAAAAAAGTTTCTTATTGTTGGGCTGAGCAGAGAACAGATCAGAACTCCCAGAGGGAGAGAGCTAATGTCGGTCAGACTCAGCCTGGTTTGGAGTGTGTATCCGTGTCACCTGGGGTAGAGGCTGGAGGAAAGGTCTGGATGAGGGGCTTGGGTGGGTGCTTCAAGGAAAGCCAAGCTAAAAAAAACTGTATGTGTTAACATACGTGCATGTTAATACATGCACATCATTTTATGAGGATATTATCATTTATGTAACAGATTTTCTTTATGAGAGGGGAAACTTTCATGTCTTCATACAGCATTCCAGTAAGAGGCAGCCAACAGAGCAACTAAGGTACTGAGCAATGACATTGCTCAAAGTCTCAGAAACAGGCATAATCAGGAAAGAAACCTTGATTTCATGATAATCAGAGCTGGTAGTACACACTCCACCTAAACTAGGGTTTTCCAAGCTTGCTTGGTTGTGGGTAGATGTGAGCTAGTCTGGGAATCTGTATCTTCGCAAATATCCCTGTACTTCTTAGGACTGAGCAAATTTTGGATAATCTCGTATGGCTATGTATTTCATACTGTGAAAGTTTGAAAGTTCTGGCTCGGAGAGAAGCTATTTATTTAGCAAACAGCTGATTCAGCCAACAACGTGATATAGGATTAAACATAAGGATTCTGAAGGCAGAATTTCAGGACTCAAATCCTGGCTCTACCTCTTGGTTAGCTGTGTAGCCTTTGTCGATTTACTTTGCTTTTCTATGTCTGTTTCCTCATCTGTAAAATGGGGATGAATATACTGACCACTACCTCATTAGGTTATTGAGTTAATACATGTTAGTACACTTAGAAAAATAACTAGCATAAATAAGTGCTTAAAACATGTGGTATAGCCCCTAGCATAAATAAGTATTTAACATGTGAGTATTATTATTATATGTGAGTACAGTGGCACTTCTTGCAAATACTGAAATAAGACCAAAGCTCTGGGAACTCCTCGTAAACTTCAGCATTTCTTTATGAGATATGTGTCATGGAAACCTCTAGGATAATGTATTTGTAGTGGTTAAAACTAAAACATGGATTAAACTTACCTTCTCACCTGCTGTTTAAAAAAAAAAAAAGACTTGAGATCAAGTCAGTGCGCCACATGCTACAGACATTTTGGCTTTTGTGTAGAACACATCCCCTTCAAATCAGTGCTTTACTGGGATCCCACTGTGCCAGTATTAAGAGGTTCTAGCTGGTGGCATCCTTCCCTCCTGGGACACATTAGCCGCCCCCCCCCCCTTAATGAGGCTGCAGGCCGGATGTTTCCTCCTGCTGCTCTACAGGAGACTTCCCCCAGAGCCTCCGAGTTGCCTTACAGCCCTGCACCCCTGCTGGTTGGATTGCGGAACAATACTGAATCCCCCCAGAGGCGTCCTCCTCTCCTCCCCTCTCCCCTCTCTCCCCACTTCCTCAGCTCACCCACTCCCTACACCACTGCTGAGGAAGAGTCTGGGAGGCAGCTACAAATTCTTGCACAACTGCCCTGAGAGGACTCTCCAGCCCCTTGAGCTATAGCTCCCACTTGTGGCTGTGAACACCTGGGGGCACGGAAATGCTGCTGCAAAGCCGTCCCCATAGAAACAGTATAGGCTTGAACTCAATGGCAGCAAAGAATTTCAGTTGAAATTTTGCCTTTGAGCCATAAAAGTTAAAAACATAAATGTCAGGAGCAAGAAAGGTGTAGTTAACCTTAAGAAAGCTGATGGGTTTTCTGTTCAGAATTCTGACAGTGAAAGATCCTTGGGCTACTAGCATGACCTGGGGTGTAATGGGGTCTCATGTAAGATGAGGTGGCTAATATTTGATCAAATCTAAAATTCCTTCATGCTCTTATAAGATATACAGATAGGGTTTCTAGTCACTCACGTGATCTTCAGGCTCCTGAGTTTTCCTTCTACCCCAGGGACATTTTTTGTTGTTGTTCTGCAGGCCCCCAAATTAGGTAGGGAGGGCTCTTATTTGGGGGCTCTTACGTGTGCCCTTTTACAGGTGTACCTGTGGAGCTATGGGCATCATCATGACCATCAGCAGACATTTATTTAGTAGGCTAGGGTGCCACCAAGGCTTTCAGGAGTCTTTGCCTTCCTTTAAGCAATGTTTACCATATGTGACAAGCAAATGCTGAGCCTTTGTTGCACATTTTAAAAGCCTCATCTCTGCAGTGACCTAAGATATCACCAAGACACAGTCTGAAAAACCTGTTTTCCAGCCCTCTTTTTGTTCAGCTTCCCTGACCAGAACACCAAAAACCTAACAGAATAGTAATTGCACGTAAGTGATGAGAAGGAAATAGTCTATTTACTTAAAAACTCTGGAGAGAAAAAAAATTCTTCTCTTCCCTACAGAGTCTAGAAGTCTGGAATAGAGAACATAAGGGATGTAAATAGGGAAAATGTAAACTAGTGCATCTGGGAAATAAAGGAAACCATCAGAAACCCAGATATTTAGTGAGAAGGAGAAACCAGGACGACAGCCAAACAGATCTAGGGGAAGAAATGGCAGTTGGCAGATATCAAGAGCAGCAAAAGGGGAAAGAAGGCAAAAATGGAGTTGTGAGGGTTCTGTCCTCTTTACAGCATCCTCCCTTGGAGTATTGATCCCTGAGCCTTTAAGCCCTAGGCACTCCTGGGTCAAAAAAACCCATTTCTGAGTAGCTAGAAAGTACTCAGGCAGGATACAATAGAGCACTGGATAAGGACACAGAAAACCTGGTTTTCAGTCCAGCTTGGACTTGGAAGTTTTGTGACCTTGGACAAGTCCAGCCTTCTCCCAGGGTTTCAGCTTTTAGTCTTTACAGAATAATACTCATTGCTAATATTTGCAGAGCATTTACTATTTGTCAGCTACTATGCTATGCCCTTTGTATATTTCCTTTTGTTTATTTCTCTGCTATTATTACCTCCATTAAAATGCCTTTAATTTATGGTGAAATATACAAAACAAAATTTGTCATTTTTAAGCATACAATTCAGTGGCATTAAGTATATTCACAATTCTGTGTGACCATTATTACCATCCATCTCAGAGCTCTTTCATCTTGCCAAACTGAAACTGTATACCCTTTAAATAATAACTCCCCATTTGCTTCACCCAATCCCACCAGCCCCAGAAAATCACCATTCGACTTTCTGTTTCTGTGAATTTACCAATTCTAGGGATCCCACATAATGAAACCATACAATATGTGTCCATTTGAGTGGCTTATTTCCGTCTGGCTTATTTCACTCAGCATAATGTTTTCAAGTCTCATCTATGTTGTAGCACTGTATAAGAATTTCATACATTTTTGTTGCCATACCCCCATTTTAAAAAGAAATCCAAGCCTTAGGGAAATTAAGAAACTTTTCCCAAGGTCACAAAGATTAGAAAGTGCTGGCACTTTAGCTGAGGTCTGATGCAGAGCTGACATTCTCAATCACTGTGCTCAGTGAGAGGTCAGCTCTCTAAAGTCACTTCCAGCTTCAAAACAGTATGAATTCCATGTTAAGTGCTGAGTCCTTTGATATCAGAAAAATGCCTGTTTTAATAAAACCCTTTTTTTGTGTGTTTGATCTAAGATATTCTTATTCTGGAAACATATTTTTCTCACTTAGCACCAGATGTACCTGTGCCTGTTTGTCCACTGCGTTGCACAGGTCAAGGGTACACTTACTAGGTGTGAGTGACAGAGGGGTGTGTGGATGCATTTAGGAGAGAGGAGTGCGGAAGAGAAGATCATTTATTCTCCCTTAGAAATCCTCTATAGCAGCAATTACAGAATCAACTCATAATTGGGGACACTATCAATTGGTGTTGGTCCAACATTAACAGTAAGTTTAGGCAGGGCTTACATAGTATGCTCATTTCTTTAATGATTAGATGGTGCCTGAACTCTGTGTACAACACAGACTTTCATTTTACAATTAGAAGTATGGCTCAAGATGCACATACAGTCACTTAAACTCATAGTCGGGCGTATATCATGTCAATTTCTGTTCATGGAGGCAGGGTACAGGAGAGTCAAAATGTAGCTGTGGTCAGAGGAGAGAGACAACCCGATAGGCAGATTTTATTTTGCATTGAGCAACTCGTTTTACTTATGTCCTAATTTTGGTAAAGTTGAACACAGGTAAGATTTGTGACCTTCCCCGGTGGCTCAGCAGTAAAGAATTCGCCAGCAATGCAGGAGAAACTGATTTGATCCCTGGGTCGGGAAGATCCCTTGGAGAAGGAAATGGCAACCCACTCCAGTATTCTTGCCCGTGAAATCTCATGAACGGAGGAACCTGGCAGGCTACAGTCTATGGGGTCACAAAAGAGTCAGCACTTTCTACTTTTCCACTTTGAAGACTTGTGAGAAGCAGGGTGGAAGGTGTGATGGGAAAGGCACTTCTCTGATACACACTATGGATCTCCTCCTTGGCTGTACATTGGAATCACTTGAGGAGCATTACAAACATTGATGCCTAGACCCACCCTGGCCAGGCTTCCCAGGTGGCTCTCGTCGTAAAGATCCCGCCAGCCAATGCAGGAGACCTAAGAGATGCCTGTTCGATCCCTGGGTCGGAAGATTCCCTGGAGTAGGAAATGGCTACCCTGTATTCTTGCTTGGTGAATCACATGGACAGAGGAGCCTGGCAGGCTACAGTTCATATCTTCACAGAGCGTCAGACTTAGCATGCACGCACACACAGCCTGGCCACTGGGATTTTTTAAAGCTCTCCCAGTAATTCTAATGGGCAGCAAAGTTTGAGAACTTCTGTTTAAGTCTACCTGCTACCCACCGATTTTTCTGTTTTCCGAGCCATCCTTTCCCAAGTTTGATGAGCCACCAGATTTAGAGAGTCACCTGATTTCATTTTTCCTTGTCATTTCAGCTCTTTATAAATTTAAACCAGCGTATCCAGGTCTCAGTCCTGTGTCCATCCCAGACTTTGCATGTGACCCAGGATAGCTTACCTCACCTTATCTACTATCTAAGGACACCATTACCGGGTTTGTTTAGTCCTGTGTTTATGACTTCATTCGTGTCTGCCTAAGAATCCCACCCCCCTTTTCAGGATAGGCAGTGAGTGCAAAGTGCTGAGAAATAGAGGGCTCCTCTTACAGGTGGCTGTTGATCCATCACCTTTCAACAGGGACTGAATTTACCTTTAAGAAGAGTGCAGATCAAATTACGCATCAGAAAGCAAGTTTCATTAAAGAGCAAGAAAGGGGACAGTGTTTCCCAGGAGAAGATGAAAAGAAAAGGATTTCTTTTCTTGTTGGAAGACTTGACAAAACAGCAACTTGATATCAAACGTTCAATGCTAATTAACAAATGCTCAGTAGAAAGCGTCCATCTGATTCCTTCTCTCTCACTGAGGCCACAGAGCAAATGGCAGGTAGGAACCACACAGGGCCCTTTCTCTAGCTTAGGGAAGCTACACAATGTTGATGTGCTTGGGAAAGTATTGGACAGGAGTCAAAATTCTGAATGCTTATTGCACTGAATTACTGTGTGAACTTGGAAAAGTCACTTAACCTCTCCAAGCTTCAACTTCCTTATCTGTAAAAATAAACAACATGGCAGTTAACCTGTGACTTAACCATAATTGACATAGAATCCCCTCTCCCTCCCTGGTCAGTTCTGTAAGCCTGGAGCTCCTCTGTTTTAGGGCCATTGTCCACAGTGTCAAGACCCTTGTGTTTATCTGAAGTTTCAAAACAATTCAGTACAATGTTTTCAGTGAAAGTGGACATTATTAATATTATATTATACTAATATTAATATTCAACTATGTATTATATACAACTCAGTGTGTGTGTTCAGTCGTGTCTGACTCTTTGCAACCCCATGGACTGTAGCCTGCCAGGCTCCTCTGTCCATGGAATTTTCCAGGCAAGAATAATGGAGTGGGTTGCCTTTTCCTACTCCAGGAAATTGCCCCCAACCCAAGAATTAAACCAGTGTCTCTTGCCTCTCCTGCACTGGCAGATGGATTCTTTACCACTAGCGCCACCTGGAAAGTCTAATATTAATATTACATTACACTAACATAATATCACAGCTCCCATCCCAAAAGACTGCCTACTCTTAACATATGCCAATGATATTAGCCTCAGAAATGAATAAGATTGCTAATTCCCTGGCAGTCCAGTGGTTAGGATGCCACACTTATGCTACCAAGGACCTAGGTTCAGGGAACTAAGATCCTGAGTAAGCCATACAGCTTGGCCAAAAATAAATAAATAAATAAAAAGAAATTAATAGGTAACATGAAAACAGACCTAATTTGAATATATATGTATTTTAGCTTATTTTGGGTTTTTTGCCACAATATAAGTTCTTTAATTCACAATATTTGGGACTCCTCCCAAAATTTGAAGTCCAATATATACATATTATTTTATCCCCACTATATTTCTCTGATGAAGCCAGCATAGCTACAGTATTACCACTTTACAAAAAAGGAAATGGCAGTGTAGTCATGGTATGACCGCCCACCATGCCTCAATTTACCACCAGCCAGGCAAGAACGGAACTGGGATTAGAACAAGGTGGATTTACTGATGCCCAGGCAAACCACAGAACTAAGGACTTGTTGTCACCTTCTGTAAGTAAGATAAGCTCTTTTAAGGAAGTGGGAAAGCCATTAAGGCTCATTTCAAGGTAGGAAGGGAATGCAGAGTACCTGGTCCAGGAGGCATCTTACCCCCTTAATCCTCTCTCTGAATAGGAGGCCACCTCTGTGCGGTGAGCAGGTGTTAAATCATTTCTAGGCATTCAACCCAGCCTGGGGCTAAAAGGGGCTTTAGGCCCCGAGAGGCTGCCTGGTAGCTCCCTCCTACTGCATTTTCCCCATTGTTTCGGGAGGAGTTCCCTTCCCCCCCAGGTTAGAGCTAGGTGGGCCTCTGCAGGCTAGCATCTTCCCAAAACCGCACGTCCTTAATAGTGTCTGCGTTGCCAGAGAAGGACAACGGAAGAAGAAGGGTAGAGAAGAGGAAACTAAATAGGAGATGGCTCCTTAAATAAGCATGAACTCTATAAATGAGGTGTGGGCCGGGTGATCCTTGGAGTAACTTGCATTCAGCTATTATTCGGGGGGAGGAGGGGAGGGGAGTAAAGGGGTTTAGTGTTCCGCAGAGAAGAGTCCTGAATCGACTTCCTTGGAAATTCTACCTCGCAGCCTCCCACCCTGAGACGCTTCTTTTGTGGAGGGGGTGTGGGGGTAGGGTGGGAATGGAGGTGAAGAAAACAGGACGAAACTTGGGGCATTTGAAGGGGCGGTGTGAATATGTGTAGATAAGGGGTGGATTTTCTGGGACCCCCCCTCCCGCTCTGGCCCTCAGACCACCCTCTCTGGAGTCCACGTTTTCCA
This sequence comes from Cervus canadensis, assembly GCF_019320065.1. Lineage (NCBI taxonomy): Eukaryota > Metazoa > Chordata > Mammalia > Artiodactyla > Cervidae > Cervus > Cervus canadensis. The sequence goes on from NC_057391.1 coordinate 23,054,226, forward strand.
GGCTCAGCAGATCCTTTATCCGAAGGAAAATAAGAGAAGCCTATCGCTCTGCACTATTGAGCAAGGCTGTGTTTCCTACTGTGCCCCCTTGAGCTTGCTGGGGAGGTGGGCGGACCGGTCTGGGCAAAGACATCTGGAGATGGGGGGAGCTAGCAGAGGGCCAGGATAGGTGGACCCCCACCAGGCCCCACAGCACCTGTCACGGAGCCTACCGGAAACCCTCCAGGGCCCTGGGCTCCCGCCCCCATACACCCATCCCCCGCCCCCCTCTCTCCTCCCCAGCTCCCGCCTCCCTCCTCAGCAGCTCCTCCCCACAGACTCCCCTCCCCAGCAGCTCCTCCCCCATCTCCCCTCTCCTAGCTTTCGGGCTCCAGCTCCTCCCCTCCTCCGCGTCTCCTCGCTCCCCTCCCCCTCCTCCGCTGCGCCCTGCCCCCGCCGCGGATCTCCATCTCTGCAGTCTGGGCCGCTGGGTGCAGAGGTTGCTGCAGCCCGGGCGGCCACTGCCGCCTCCCCCAATCCGGATACCCATTGTCTCCCACTCCACCCGGCCCTGCACCTCCCGCTCAACCATGGCGCACGAAGCCGGGAGGAGCTCTCGTCTCGGGGGGCCCTGCGGGGAGCCGGCGGAGCTTGGAGGTGCGGTAGGGCCCGGCAGGGGTAGGGGTGGAGGGGGCGCGCGGGGCGAGGGGGGAAGGACTTTCGGTGGACGAGATAAAACGCATGATTCTCTGCCCAGGACCCGGTCCTCCCAGCTAGTCCTTCCGCCCGCCGGTGACCCGGGGTGCGGGGGAATGGAAGGGGGACGGTAGCTTGTGCATGCCCGCTCCTCTCCTTCCTGGCCCCCAGTGCTGGCGTGTCGTGTCCAGGCGGGTCAGCCCTGAGCTCTAGCCTTCTGCACGGCCTGATGGTGAGCTCATCTCCCCACCCCCACTAGCGGTTACTGGGCTCGTTGTTAATTACAGCCTGTGTGTACCCATCCCAACCGCACCACCCACGGTCTCTCCTTGTGTTCTCCCCCAGGTGATGTGAGCGAGGACGACCACCCCCAAGTCTGTGCCAAGTGCTGCGCACAGTTCACTGACCCAACTGAATTCCTCGCCCACCAGAATGCATGTTCTACTGATCCCCCTGTAATGGTGATAATTGGAGGCCAGGAGAACCCCAACAACTCTTCGACCTCTTGCGAACCCCGGCCTGAGGGCCACAGCAGTCCGCAGGTCATGGAGGCCGAGCAAAGCAACCCCTCGGACTGCGCGTCCTCTGTACCCACAGATCCCACCTGGGGCCCAGAGCGGAGGGGAGAGGAGTCTTCCGGGCACTTCCTCATTGCTGCCACAGGTACAGCAGCTGGGGGAGGTGGGGGCCTGATCTTGGCCAGCCCCAAGCTGGGAGCAACTCCATTACCGCCGGAGTCCACCCCTGCACCCCCTCCTCCTCCGCCTCCTCCTCCTCCCCCCCCAGGGGTAGGCAGTGGCCACTTGAACATCCCTCTGATCTTGGAAGAACTCCGGGTGCTGCAGCAGCGCCAGATTCATCAGATGCAGATGACGGAGCAAATCTGCCGGCAGGTGCTGCTGCTTGGCTCCTTAGGTCAGACAGTGGGCACCCCTTCCAGTCCCTCAGAGCTACCTGGGACAGGGACTGCCTCCTCCACCAAGCCCCTGCTTCCCCTCTTCAGCCCCATCAAGCCTGTCCAAACTGGCAAGACACTGGCACCTTCCTCCACCTCCTCCTCGGGGGCAGAAGCACCCAAGCAGGCTTTCTTCCACCTTTACCACCCCCTGGGATCACAGCACCCTTTTTCTGCTGGTGCGGTCGGGCGAAGCCACAAACCCACCCCTGCCGCCTCCCCGGCCCTGTCGGGCAGCACGGATCAGCTGATCGCCTCGCCTCACCTGGCATTCCCAGGCACCACGGGACTCCTGGCAGCGCAGTGTCTTGGGGCAGCCCGGGGCCTCGAGGCTGCTGCCTCTCCGGGGCTCCTGAAGCCAAAGAATGGAGGTGGAGAGTTGAGTTATGGGGAAGTGATGGGCCCCTTGGAGAAGCCCGGTGGGAGGCACAAATGCCGCTTCTGCGCCAAAGTATTTGGTAGTGACAGTGCCCTGCAGATCCACCTGCGTTCCCACACAGGCGAGAGACCCTATAAGTGTAATGTGTGTGGCAACCGCTTTACCACGCGAGGCAACCTCAAAGTGCATTTCCACCGGCATCGGGAGAAGTACCCACATGTGCAGATGAACCCTCACCCGGTGCCAGAGCACCTAGACTACGTTATCACCAGCAGCGGCCTGCCCTATGGTATGTCGGTGCCGCCAGAGAAGGCCGAGGAGGAGGCAGCTGTGCCGGGCGGAGGTGTGGAACGCAAGCCTCTGGTGGCCTCCACCGCCGCCCTCAGTGCCACAGAGAGCCTCACGCTGCTCTCCACCGGCGCAGGCACCACTACGGCCCCTGCGCTTCCCGCTTTCAATAAGTTCGTGCTCATGAAAGCGGTAGAGCCAAAGAATAAAGCGGATGAAAACACCCCACCGGGGAGTGAGGGCTCAGCCATCACCGGGGTGGCAGAAAGTGGCACAGCAACCCGCATGCAGCTAAGTAAGCTGGTGACATCGCTACCCAGCTGGGCCCTGCTTACCAACCACTTGAAGTCCACTGGTAGCTTTCCCTTCCCTTATGTGCTGGAGCCTTTGGGGGCTTCGCCCTCGGAGACCTCCAAGCTTCAGCAGCTGGTAGAAAAGATTGACCGTCAAGGAGCTGTGGCAGTGGCCCCTACTGCCTCGGGCGCCCCCACCACCTCTGCCCCTGCAGCTTCATCATCAGCCTCATCTGGACCCAACCAGTGCGTCATCTGTCTCCGGGTGCTGAGCTGTCCTCGGGCACTGCGCCTGCATTATGGCCAGCATGGAGGTGAGCGGCCCTTCAAATGCAAAGTGTGTGGCAGAGCTTTCTCTACCCGGGGCAATCTGCGTGCACATTTCGTGGGCCATAAGGCTAGTCCAGCTGCCCGGGCCCAGAACTCCTGCCCCATTTGCCAGAAGAAGTTCACCAACGCTGTTACTCTGCAGCAGCATGTTCGGATGCACCTGGGGGGCCAGATCCCCAATGGTGGCGCTGCACTGTCTGAAGCGGGGGGAGCTGCCCAGGAGAACGGCTCTGAGCAATCGACAGTCTCCGGAGCGGGGGGCTTCCCCCAGCAGCCATCCCAGCAGCCATCCCCAGAGGAGGAGTTGTCTGAAGAAGAGGAAGAGGACGAAGAAGAGGAAGAAGATGTGACCGATGAAGATTCCCTGGCCGGAAGAGGCTCTGAAAGTGGAGGTGAGAAGGCGATATCCGTGCGAGGTGATTCAGAAGAGGCCTCTGGCACGGAGGAGGAAGTGGGGGCTGTGGCGGCAGTGGCCACAGCCGGGAAGGAGATGGACACTAATGAGAAGACCATTCAACAGCCTTGTCTGCTGCCACCGCCGCCGCCTGACAGCCTGGACCAGACGCAGCCAATGGAGCAGGGAGGCAGTGATGCTGCCGGAGGCTCGGAAGAGGGGGGAAAACCGGAGAGGAGCTCCAGCCCAGGGTCAGCGCTGGCCCTTGAAGGGGAAGGCGGCGGCACCCCCTCGGTGGAGGAGCTGAGCCTGCAGGAAGTGATGAGAAAGGAGCCCGGGGAGAGCAGTGGCCGAAAGGCCTGTGAGGTGTGCGGCCAGACCTTTCCCACCCAGGCAGCTCTGGAGGAGCATCAGAAAACCCACCCCAAGGAGGGGCTGCTCTTCACTTGTGTTTTCTGCAGGCAGGGCTTTCTCGAGCGGGCTACCCTCAAGAAGCACATGCTGCTGGCCCACCACCAGGTACAGCCCTTTGCCCCCCACGGCCCTCAGAATATTGCTGCTCTTTCCTTGGTCCCAGGCTGCTCACCCTCTATCACTTCCCCAGGGCTCTCTCCCTTTCCCCGAAAAGATGACCCCACCATCCCATGAGCCAGTTTTTCTGTACCTGCTGCCCCTTGACCCAAGGAGCAGTAAGTGAGAGCTCTGTAGAAGGACCTCCCAGATCTATGAGCCTTTATTTGTCTGTTTCTCTGAGTTCTTAGATGTCCCTAATGACTTTTCTCTAATCCCCGAGTTTCGAAATCGCTGTGCTCACGGCAGTTGCCCCCTGAGAAACTTTTCTTCCCTCTTCATTCATTGTACCTGAGGAAAATAGATTCACTACAGCTTTTACATTCCCAAGAAGAACCCTTTCCAGCTTCCCTGAGAATGACCCTTCTTCCCTCTCCTCTCCCTTCCCTTTGGCAGGTGCACCTGAGCACCCACATATGGAATTACAGTCCACCCCGAAGGGGGCAGCATCTGTCCCTGGAGGGCCTAGGGCCACTCCTCTCTGGTTACCAGGTCAACCTTCATGACTTCTTGTCCCAGGGCATTCCTTCCCAGCTGGTGAGGGTGGGCCCACTGTCTCTTTGGAACCAGGACACAACCTTCCTGTCAAGTGACCTGCCTGCCAAGCCCCAGACTTCCAGTTCCATCTCCATCTCCACCACCCCTTCAGGCCCTGCACCACCAGTGCTGTTTGGCCCAGGAACTGAGGCTGGGAAGTTGCCTCCAGCAGTGGGATCCAGAGAAGCCAAGAAGAGAGCTCCCCTTTTCCTCTTTTGGCCTCTTGCTTCCAAGACAGTGCCTGGGAAGCCCATCATAGAAGAGAAGTAGCAGATTGTACCTTCCTTCTCCTTCCGCGTGCCAACAATGAAAATGCAACAATATCTGTCTCTCGTGGCCCAGCCCCAAGGGGTAGGGAGAAATGAAAGGCACAGGACACTCTTCCTGCTAGTAAGGCACTTGTGTCTTAGTCACATTAAGGCAAAGGTGTTGGCTGGTTAATATGCCAAGATATTTTGAGCTTCTCATATCCTTCATCTTTGCCTCTCACAGTTAGGAAACAAGTGGATTTCTTGCTGAGAGGTCTCCCATGGGATGGCTATTTGGGAGAAGGAAATAATGAAGTTCATATCTTTTGCAAGCATTGTTGATGAGGGTAGTTGAAGGACTAATGGAGAGTTGAGTGTTGTAAAGCATAAGGCTTGCTGCAAACCTATATGATTAATAAAGGGGCAAGATGTAAAGGAGGAGACCTCAAATTCTTAATTGGATGGGTCGATGGGTCTCATGAATGTTCTTTTGGACTCATGGTGACTTTCGTGTGCCACAGTGCACCATGGATCAGGGGGGTTTGCTAGCACTAGTGTGCTTCTAGTTTTAGATAACTCCCTCCTTTATTCCCTAGCCCCTTGTATTTTCCTTGTCTTCCTCTCTCAAGGTCCACTTCCTCCCCATTTTGCCTGTCCATGGACCTGGGTTTGTGTCTTTGCCACTGTCTGGTTCAGAGTCCCAGACTTTGGGAGAGTAGCCCCAGGTGCTGTCCTCCCTGCCTCTCTGTCTTGTAATGAGATGTAGTATTTACTCTTAACATAGGATCATCTGGAACAGGAGTTCTGAGGAGGAGGGGGTGAAGGTTCTGCTATTGACTGACTTGAGTGATGGCTCCTCCTCCAAAGGTGTAGGCTCCAGAGTTTCCTAACATAGTAAAATGTGAAAAGCAGACAAGGGAGATACTAGTGTCTTTCCCTTTTCATTAAAGGTGTTTTAACCAAATATTTGTGTGTTTCTCCTTATTTCATGACTAAATAGCCAGCTGGGGTGTGATATGGGCATTCCCTAACATTGAGATTCCCTTACCACCTACCTCTCCTGCCAAAGCTGAACATATGGTGGTGAAGTATTTAATTTGCTCAGCCTTGTCCTAAAACAACCTCCACTGAATGTAATTTCCTTGTTGAAATGGTGTTTGTGTTCTCAAAAAGTAGAGGATTTGCTCACTGTTTGCAGCCATTGTCCAGGTTTTCTCTTTGCCTAGATGCTTCCACCACCAGGCTTTTGCATTTTATTTTGTTTTTTGTTTTGTTTGGAGTTTGAATGCTGTCTATCAGTCTTTCCTGAAACCTAAGCCAGGCTAGCTGACATCAGTTAATCTGCAGAACGAAGGTGAGTTCATCTTTATGATCCTTGGTCTAATGTTATAAACAATTTAAAAAAATAATTCAACCCTAATAATTTCTACCAACAAGGTAATATAATATAAAGGAGAATTTTTAGCAGAGGAAGTACATTGGGAATGGATGTGTGTGTGTGTATATATATATATATATATATATATATTTTTTTTTTTTTTCCTTTTTTGTTTTGTCTCCACAACATGGTAAGGTTCAGATTTGACTCTTAGACCTTGCTTTCCTAAAGAAAACATTCTCTGGAAAAAAAATTTTTTTTTTTAATTTTTGCTTTTGTAAGATTGTATCACTGAAACTATGTGCTAAAGGGATAGGACTGGTAAAATGATTTGCCTGAAGACACGTAGCCAATCAGCTGCAGAAGTGGGTTAAGAACCCAGGTCAGCAGAAACTCAGTTTCACTGCTACTACCTTCAGGGGTGGTACTTGCTTCCGGTTCCATCACTGGACTTCTAAAGTGAGGCTGGCTGGAAGACTGAAGGGAAGAGGTGAGTAAACCTGTTCCTGAACGGAGGTTTGATTACAATTGCCTCCTGGAGTGGTACCCATTCCCCTTTAAAGGTACTAGTGAATAGGACATGACAATCTTGTGAAATAGGCTAGGGAAGAAACAGCTCCTGTCTCTTTAATTCCCTACCAAAGCTTTATAAATCTGTTTTTCCTTTCAGCCTATGGAAGGAGGTGGGTCACCAATCCTTCTATTCCCTTTACCTCCCCACCCCCATTGGACATAGATAATGCCATTTAACTAATTAAACCAGACTTGCCCTCTCTTTAGATGCCAGTTCCCATTATGATAACAGCTGTCAGTGAGGCTCCTACTAATGGATACTTCCTTGGGCAGGTCAGCCCTGAGCCTGACTCCCCATCCTCCTCCATAGCTCTACTTTATTTTCCCTTCTGTCTACTTTTCATTCTTTTCCTCCCCTGCTTTTTCTTCTTTCATTGACTTCTGACAGCTTTTATTTCTTTTCTATCTTCTTATTCTCTTAGAGCCTCCTCAAAGCCCACTCCAATCCCCATCCTCAACCCTACCCTTTCTTACTCTCAATTCTCATTTGATCATTTCTTTGGAAAGTGAATTAACTCTAACCTGCTGCAGTGAATATGTAAATAAATGCAGCTTGCAAAACACTTTACCTGAAATATGCATCATGGATTCAGTTCAAACTAGATGGATAAACAGATGACTATTATAAGAAGCAAGAGACAGTTTCTTAGCTCAATCATTCAATTCAATTTTGAGGATTTCAGAGACCTCAAGTTTCAGAGACCAAGTGCTGGGTAGGTACAAAGGTAAAGAAGACATACTTCTGCCTTGAAGGGAGCCCAGTCAAAGAAGAGGAAAAACGTAAACATATTTTTATATGGTGGTAGTAAATACTGTGCTAAGACACAGTGGCCTGTGGAATTCCAGAAAGGGAAATGACTAACTGATGATACAAAGATAGAGAAAGGGGAGGGGACATACAGCTCTCTTAAATTCAGCTTTCATAATAACCATGCTGAAATAATTAACCAAATCCATATGACGACCTATGGACAAATGGAGTTACCATGTAAAAACCTATATAAGGTACATCAAGTCCCCTTTGGCAGAAACACGTATGTGCTACTTCCAAGATGTCCCTTCAAGAAAGAACTGGCTACCTAGCTCCGAGAAACCTGGTTAGAGAATTCCATGGCAGTCCACTGGTTAGGACTCTGTGCTCTCACTGCCAAGGGTCAGGTTTGATTTCTGGTTGAAGGAACTAAAATCCCACAAGCTTCACGGAGTGATAAAAAAAAAGAAGCCTGGACAGCCTCCAGTTGTCCTCTTGTCCAGCCCCTGGTCAAAGACTAAGCAAGGTGGTGGGTGGTATAGAGTTTAGCCATTGCCAGGGAACATGGGACTAATGAACAGTTCTTACCATGGAACTCCCCAGTGGCCTGGCAGCATCTATCACAGCTGCAGCACTGATAGCTTTGGACAGCTCTCCCAACCCAGTCCCACTTTCTTCATCCCTCCTCCCCACTTCTTTTTTTTTTTTTTTAACAAGTGTTACTTTCCAATAAAACTTTTGCACTCCTGACTTTGTCTCAGCATCAACTTCTCCCAGATTTCAACCTGTGTCACCCCTCAAAAAGGTCTCAATTCTATTGGCACATTTTCATCTCTCACAATTTCTACTAGGATTCTGGTTTACTCTCCCTGGAACTTCTTAGTAAACATCTATCTCCTGATTCCCAGAAGAGACTTCACTCACATGACTTTCTCTCAGACCCCACTTTGACTTCCCTTTACATTTCCTTTCTTAATGTCTAACAACAGATTTACTAACCCCAATGGACATTATGCTTTTGATTATATAATTTTAAAGTCTGAGTAAGGACAAAACTGAAGAAAGAAAACATTTGACCAAAGATCTAGTTAAGAAGTGTAGTATTTGGTCAATACTGTGGATGTTTCAGTAACCCATTGCTATGTAACAAACCATCCAAAACTTAGGGTCTGACAAATAATTATGTATTAGCTGTGAGTCCATGGGTCTGAACAGGCTTCAGCTAGGAAGGCTTGTCTGTGTTCCAGGTGGTCAGGGCTGACCTCACACAGCAGCTTCAATCTGGGCTGGAGGATCCAAGATGGCCTCCCTCACTTCTGGCCCCTCGGCTGAATGACGAACGCTGGAACCTCTCTCCTTAGAGTCGTTCATTCTCCAGGATCTCTTTTTGACATCTTTCAGCCTCTAGAATTTCTCTCTCTCCCTCTCTTCTCCCTTTCCCTCTCCCTCACTCTCTCTTCAAGTGGTCTAACTATTAGGATAAATGGACTTCCATAAAGGCCTGGGTCTCTAAGATGACAAAAGCAGAAGCTGCAAGGCTTCTTAAGGCCTAGAATCTGAAACTCAAAGAATATCTTCTCTGCCACTTTCTCTTGGCCAAAGCTAGTCAGAAGGCCAGTTCAGATTCAAGAGGAGAGGAAACAAGCTTTACCTCATTGGGAAGAGTGACAGAGTCACAATGCATAAGGGTATGTGGGATGGGAGCCATTAATGTTATGGCTAACTCTGAACACTCTACCAGAGCAGATTAGGAGATTACCAGAAAGTTAGGAGATGTAGCACACGCAGCAATCATCTGCTCACAACTAGGCTTTCAGTTGTTGGACTAGAAGAGGTCTGGGTCAGTCCTCTCTGCACTGTTCACAGTTGTATGCAGACTGGCTAAGAGGGGGCCCAGATAAGAAAGCAGTGGCTTTCTTTTGAGCTGAAAACTGGTCCTGAGGCCTCTAGAAGAAAATCCCTCTATAAGCAGGTCATGCTAAGTGGTCCTCTTGTGCTCCTAAAATTTGCCTGGTTTATTATTGTAATAGTTTAAAAAGTGAATGTTAAAGCAAAGACTTCTGGGAGCTCCCCTTAATTTGGCCGACTTTTAGGAGTACCTGTACTGCCACTTTGGCTTTCTCTGTAGGTGAGAGGAGGCAATTCAGGTCATGGGTATCCTGAATTCTACCAGAGCCTGAATCTCTTCCCCTAGACAAATTCTTCCTTTCTTAGACAAAAAATGCTTATAAGTTTAAGGGATGACCTGTGGAAATCCGTCTTTGAGATGAATCAACCCTCTTTAACTTCTGCAAAGCTATATCCAATACTGTCTTTCTCCTCCAGGACTATTTCATTTTACTGCTATATAGTTACTATATATTTCATTTCTATGTGTTAAGGACCTTGAAAGAAATAGTGATCTTACAGTAAGTGATGGATTCAGATTTGTACACAATTAACTCTAACAGTTCTCTAATATAGCAATAATGGGATTATCTTACTTTAGTAATAATACATGCGTCTAAACATAGGGTCACATAGCTGCTAAATCACTTCAGTCGTTTCCAACGCTGTGCGACCCCATAGACAGCAGCCCACCAGGCTCCGCCGTCCCTGGGATCCTCCAGGCAAGAACACTGGAGTGGGTTGCCATTTCCTTCTCCAATGCATGAAAGTGAAAAGTGAAAGTGAAGTCGCTCAGTCATGTCCGACTCCTAGCGACCTCGTGGACTGCAGCTTACCAGGCTCCTCCATCCATAGGATTTTCCAGGCAAGAGTACTGGAGTGGATTGTCATTGCCTTCTCCGAGGGTCACACAGAATATATCCTAAATAAAAATGCAAAAGCATCCTTTGTCAACTTTCTTGAGGGTCGTTGTTAGAACCAGGTTTATTAAAGAAAGCAAAACCCCTTAGGTAGAGCAGTCCCTTAGAAGTAGTCTCTTGTGATCAGCCAACTTCACCAAGAGTATTTCTGCTGAGTAAGATAGCATTTTGCTTCTTTTTCTTCAAGGCTGCACTGAGTCTTGGTTGCATCATGCAGGCTCTGTAGTTGCCACACGTGGGTTTGGTTGCCCACAGTATGTGGGATCTTAATTCACTGACCAGGGATCAAACCTGTGTCCCCTGCATTGGAAAGCCAATTCTTAACTGTGGCTGTCATGGAAATTCCATTTTTGCTTCTAATTAAGTATAACCCTAAAAATCAAATGTCCAGAGATGCTCATATGAGCCCATATTCATTTCCGTGTCCTGCATTTCAATGCTTATATATAAAGGAACACAAGGTAAATTAAATTCAGAAAATAAGATGGAAATGAATATTTTGATCATTGCTAAATCTGCACAGTACCTAGCACATAGTGGTCACTCAGTAAATGCTGAATAAATGAATGAAACTGCCACATTCCAATATACGTACATCTTTCTTCTTAATAGTCCCTCTTCATTTTCATCCCTTCCTTTCCATTACTATCCATAGATGGCTTCTGACTTAAAGATTCTATGGTGAAACTGTTACAATAGGCTACTAATCATTTCCCCATCTCTAAACTTTTTTTCCCATCTCAATTCAACCAAAATATCAGCTCCCCTAAAATATTCCCTATATGCAAATCTTAAAATGTCCCCTGTTGTATTCTGAATAAATTGCAAGGTAACATGTACCTTTTTCAATTTAGCTTCAAATATGGAAACAAATATTCTCCCAAATTCCCAAATATAAATTTCTATGTTCTAGCAAAATTAATCTGAATCAACATGGCATACACCATGCTTTCCTACATCAAGTCTAGACCTTTGCTTTTATCATGTTCTTAGTCTGGAATTCTTTCTTATACTTCACCTACTAAAGTCCTAGCTGTCATTTCAAACCTGAACCTTGATGTCACCTTCTTTCCAATGCCATCTTGGATCATCTGGGCTTGTAGTGTCCTCCCTTCTTTGCAGTCACGTTTGCTTTTTAAGCCTATGTTCCTGCTGCCTTACCTTGCAAAGATGGTTCAATATCAGTAAAGCGGGTGGGTTTTGGCTCCTTTACCAGACCAGAGACTCTGAAAACAGGGGCCATGCCTTCTGAAGCTGTTCTTTCTGGCAGTGTTTGGCATTCCCTATAGAGTTAATGGCAGCCCACTCCAGTACTCTTGCCTGGGAACTCCCATGGACGGAGGAGCCTGGTGGGCTACAGTCCATGGTGTCGCAAGGAGTCGGACACAACTTCACTTTCACTTTTCACTTTCAGGCATTGGAGAAGGAAATGGCAACCCACTCCAGTATTCTTGCCTAGAGAATCACAAGGATGGAGGAGCCTGGTGGTCTGACGTCTGTGGGGTCACACAGAGTCGGACACGACTGACGTGACTTAGCAGCAGCTGCAGCAGCAGCATAGAGTTGATAAGTCAATGGTTCCCAAATACTTCCATTCAGAGGATCCCATTAAAAAAAAAAAAAAAAAGTTTTTAAGTTTACTATACAGAGAAGTTCACATACCAAACTGGCTCCAGTGATTTTCTTAAACAAGGTGTTCATGCCCACAGTAAGAAACGCAGCACAACCAGAACCTCAGGAGCCCCCTAGTACCCACTCTGAGGAGTCGATCTTACTTTTATTTATTAATTTAGCCTCCCCCCACCCCAGCCCCTACCTTCCCCAACTTGTGGGATCTTAAACTCCCCCACCAGAGATAGAACAGGGTACTGGGCAGTGAAAGTGCGAACTCCTAACCACTGCACCACCTGAAAGTTCCCTTTAGATTCTACTTTAACATATTACATATGATACTTGTAGATTTGGTATAAGAAGAGTGAGAATATGTATTTGTAATCTCTTTATAGCATCTGTTCCATCAGTCCTCTTCCCTCAAAGAAGCATGCGTAGTGGTATATTTTTGTAAACAAGTGCACGGAAACATGAACTTACACCTTTAGTGGCAAAGGTATGTTAGTATCAAACTGTCCAAAGGAATAGTGATCCTTCATTTCAAAAATCGGGATTACACACGCTGCCCTAGAGCGCCGCCTTAACGCACTCGGACTTATTGCCTAATATTCAACATGGCCGCATGCGCGGCTATAAGCAACATGGCAGCTTTGCCAGACACCAACACGGCAACCAGAGCCTCAGCGCACCCGGAAGCGCGAAAGAGCTCCCGTAAAAAACATATCCGCCATTCTGCCAACACTTATGGTGGCTCTCATTTCAGCTTCAAAGGGAGAGCGAAACCGGAAGTGACTTTCCCTCCGTAGTATCTGCCGGGATCTCTTTCCGGCTAGCCTTGGGGTGTCCGCGTGAGAGTTAGACAATTTCTTGGAGCCAGAGCTGGGAAGCGCTAGTCCGCCTTGCCTAGTTGGAGACGTGGCCGGGCCACGAGACTGAAATGTCGGACACGTGGAGCTCTATCCAGGCCCACAAAAAGCAGCTGGACTCACTGCGGGAGAGGCTGCAGCGGAGGCGGAAGCAGGACTCGGGGCACTTGGGTGAGGCGCGGGGTTGTTGGGGCCGATGCTTAGCTAGGGAGGGCTGAGGGAACCCTGGAGAAAAAAGCTCCCGAGTTGGTGCCTTTCCTCAAACGTGTGTTTCTTTAATGCTTCATACATTGGTTCCGGTTCTCTTCCCCCTCAGCAGCACAGATGCTTCATCTTCCTGCAGGTAGTAGCGGCTTCTTCTCACTCTGGGCTCTGGTTCCTCCAGTTCTCTTTCCCAGGTCCGAAGCTCCCTTCCCATCTCCGCGTCCCCCCATCTCGTTGACTCTTCTTAACTCTACGAGAGCGTCCGGTTTGCTAGGCCTTTCAGCCCCTATCCCTTGAAGCAGCAAGTCCCTTTTTATGGTTAACTCCCATGGCCCTTTGTTCTTCCCTTGGTTATGGCAATTGCTTTGTATTGGTCTTTGCGACTTTGGGCACCGTGAGAACAAGTACTGAAACTTTATATCCACAGTGCCCAGTTCGTGGCCCTCACAGAGTTGGCACTCGATGTTACTAAATGAGTAGAGGAAGTGGCATTGGCTTAGCCGTTGACACACCGAGCAGGAATCTGAAAACATTTGTTTTAAAACTTTTTCTCCCCTCCTATTGACCCTTGCCACAGTCTTAAAACTTGAAGGAACCTCAAAAGATTATCTACCCATACCACATCCCCTACACAAGCCCTGAATTATCTAAGGCAAATCAATTAAAGATCTGCAAGGATAATGAATATGTACCACTCTTGTGGCAGCTTGAACTGTTTATCAGTATACTCGAGTCCATTTCTACATCTTGTGTTGAAGTATATTAGGTCCATGCACTTGTATTCTGGTCCTTGAAACTAAAAGATGCCGTGGCAGGACTCTTTTACACCATAAGTGGACATCCATCGAGTATCTACATGAGTCTAGTTAGACAAAAATTACACAGTGTCCCTGCCCTCAAGGAGTTTAAAATTTAGTTGGGAATAAAGGAAAAGTCAGAAATACACGATGATATATGTAAAATGCCAAATGAGTTAATTCCACAATGAGTACAGTGAAGGTAGAACTAACAAGAGTCAGTCTAGTCAGTGAAGGCATCATGGAAGAGCTGACACTTGGAATTTGGTCTCAGTGGCTATATAGGACTTAGATAATTAAAGAGACGGTAAGAGGGCAGAGTAAGTAAAGGAAGAAGTGCATGTCATATTATCAAGGATTAATTAATAGAAATTCCGCTTCACTTTTCCATGGTGTTAACCACACTTTGGTATTGACCAAACTTTGTGCTGTATGCACATCCAACCACTAGAGTCTGGATACTTCATCAGGGTCCTTGCTAAGCATGTTTAATAATTTTGAAAGCAAGATCTATTTTCCCTTGAACGTAAACATTCTTGATTTTTGGTTAAGATTTTAGTATAGCCACTTCATGATATAATTAAGGCTCCTGTAAAATTATTTTTGAGTTTGTGATTAAACATATATTACCTTCTAGCCCAGAGCTTTGATGGGCCTATTTGGTCTTTAGGGGATAGGTAGAGATGAAACACACAAATTAAGTCAGCCAGCCTCACTGTTCTTCCATTCAGTTATTTTGGTTTTTCCAAAGAACATGTTTCCATAAGCGTTAGGATTCTTAGGAAAATACCATGAAACACTCTCTTAACCAGTTTGTCATGTAAGATATAACCAAAGGCTACATGAAAATTCAGGTCGTTCAGTTCTTGTCTCACAGGAAATAAAAATGTTCTTACCACATCTATATTCTTATAGGGTTACTGAAATCTGATACTTAAGTATTTACTGCTGAGCTCAATATTAAAAGACAAGGATATTTAAAATAAACTAAAATGTATCCATGTTATTAATAAATGCAAAATATTATGAACAAAGGATCACTGGGAGACCTTTGTTAGCTTGGCATTTTTAAGGTATAACTTAAAAAAAAAACTGTGGCAAAAGTACACATACCATAAAATACCATCTAACCATTTTAAAATGTATAGTTGATAGTGTGATGTATATTCACATCATTATGCAACCAATCTCCAAAATTCTTTTGTCTTGCAAAACTGAAATTCACTATTCTCCCTTCATCCCAGTCCCTGGCAACCACCATTCTACTGTTTCTGTGAGTTTGACTCCTCTAGATACCTTGTGAAAATCGAATCATGAAGTTTTTGGCTGATGTCCTTTAGCACATCCTCAAGGTTCATCCATGTTGTAGCACGTGTCATAATTTCCTTTCTTTTTAAAGCCGCGTAATATTCCATTGTATGTATATACCACATTTTCTTTATCCATTTATCCATTGGTGGATACTTGAGGGTTGCTTCCACATTTTGGCTGTTGTGAATAATGCTGCTGTGAACATGGGTGTACAGGTTATCTCTTCAAGATTCTGTTTTCAACTTTTTTGGACATATAACAGAAGTGGAATTGCTGGAGCATATGGTAATTCTATTTTCAATTTTCTTAGGAACTGCCACACTGTTTTCCATAGAATAAAGTAGATTTTTGAAATGAGGATTATTACTTTCAATAAATGTTTATTTCATTAATTGAAACAAAATAAACTTGGTGCAGCTTCAGTCAGTCAGTTCAGTTGCTCAGTTGTGTCTGACCCCTTGTGACCCCATGAATCGCAGCACGCCAGGCCTCCCTGTCCATCACCAACTTCCAGAGTTTACTCAAACTCATGCCCATCGAGTCGGTGATGCCATCCAGCCATCTCATCCTCTGTTGCCCTCTTCTCCTCCTGCCCCCAACCCCTCCAGACATCAGGGTCTTTTCCAGTGAGTCAACTCTTCGCATCAGGTGGCCAAAGTACTGGAGTTTCAGCTTCAGCATCAGTCCTTCCAGTGAACACCCAGGACTGATCTCCTTTAGGATGGACTGGTTGGATCTCCTTGCAGTCCAAGGGACTCTCAAGAGTCTTCTCCAACACCACAGTTCAAAAGCATCAATTTTTCGGCGCTCAGCTTTCTTCACAGTTCAACTCTCACATCCATACATGACCACTGGAAAAACCATAGCCTTGACCGGACGGACCTTTGTTGGCAAAGTAATGTCTCTGCTTTTTGGCAAAGTAATGTCTCTGCTTTTTAATATGCTATTTGGTTGGTCATAACTTTCCTTCCAAGGAGTAAGCATCTTTTAACTTCATGGCTGCAGTCACCATCTGCAGTGATTTTGGAGCCCAAAAAAATGAAGTCTGACACTGTTTCCACTGTCTCCCCATCTGTTTCCTATGAGGTGATGGGACCAGATGCCATGATCTTAGTTTTCTGAATGTTGAGCTTTAAGCCAACTTTTTCACTCTCCTCTTTCACGTTCATCAAGAGGCTTTTTAGTTCCTCTTCACTCTCTGCCATAAGGGTGGTGTCATCTGCATATATGAGGTTATTGATATTTCTCCCAGCCATCTTGATTCCAGCTTGTGCTTCTTCCAGCCCAGCGTTTCTCATGATGTACTCTGCATATAAGTTTAATAAGCAGGGTGACAATATACAGCCTTGATGTACTCCTTTTCCTATTTGGAACCAGTCTGTTGGTCCATGTCCAGTTCTAACTGTTGCTTCCTGACCTGCATACAGGTTTCTCAAGAGGCAGGTCAGGTGGTCTGGTATTCCCATCTCTTGAAGAATTTTCCACAGTTTATTGTGATCCACACAGTCGAAGAAGACTTTGGCGTAGTCAATAAAGCAGAAATAGATGTTTTTCTGGAACTCTCTTGCTTTTTCAATGATCCAGTGGATATTGGCATTTTGATCTCTGGTTCTTCTGCCTTTTCTAAAACCAGCTTGAACATCTGGAAGTTCACAGTTCACATATTGCTGAAGCCTGGCTTGAAGAATTTTGAGTATTACTTTACTAAGTGTGTGAGATGAGTGCAATTGTGCGGTAGTTAGAGCATTCTTTGGGATTGCCTTTCTTTGGGATTGGAATGAAAACTGACCTTTTCCAGTCCTGTGGCCACTGCTGAGTTTTCTAAATTTTCTGGCATATTAAGTGCAGCACTTTCACAACATCATCTTTCAGGATTTGAAATAGCTCAACTGGAACTCCATCACCTCCACTAGCTTTGTTCGTAGTGATGCTTTCTAATGGCTACTTGACTTCACATTCCAGGATGTCTGGCTCTAGGTGAGTGATCACACCATCGTGATTATCTGGGTCGTGAAGATCTTTTTTGTACAGTTCTTCTGTGTATTCTTGCCACCTCTTCTTAATATCTTCTGTTTCTGTTAGGTCTATACCATTTCTGTCCTTGATCAAACCCATCTTTGCATGAAATGTTCCCTTGGTATCTCTGATTTTCTTGAAGAGACCTCTAGTCTTTCCCATTCTGTTATTTTCCTCTATTTCTTTGCATTGATTGCTGAGGAAGGCTTTCTTATCTTTCCTGGCTATTCTTTGGAACTCTGCATTCAAATGGGAATATCTTTCCTTTTCTCCTTTGCTTTTCACTTCTCTTATTTTCACAGCTATTTGTAAGGCCTCCTCAGACAACCATTTTGCCTTTTTGCATTTCTTCTTCTTGGGGATGGTCTTGATCCTTGTCTCCTGTGCAGTGTCACGAACGTCCGTCCATAGTTCATCAGGCTCTCTGTCTATCAGATCTAGTCCCTTAAATCTATTTCTTACTTCCACTGTATAGCACAGCTTGGCACATAGTAAATATTTGAACTACTCAATGTATTTCATCCATGGAATTGAAGATGTGAATATAGATTTTTTTTTCATTTATTTTTATTAGTTGAAGGCTAATTACAATATTGTAGTGGTTTTTGCCATACATTGACATGAATCAGCCATGGATTTACATGTGTGAAGATGTGAATATAGATATTGACATATTTTAGAGGTCAGCAAGTTCATAGTCTGGCTATATTTTTATGTCTTCAAGCTAGTATTTTATCTTCAACTGAGCTCTTAAAGCTCAAGTATTAAGTATTCCTTTGCTGAGCCCAGCATATTACATTTTTCATTAGATTAGAAGCAGAGAGTCAACATAGTTACCAGCATAATGGAAGTGCTCAATAAATGTACTGAAGTAATAACTGAATGAATATGAAGGAGTTGGAACTCAGGGATTCCTAATTATTTTCTGCTCTTAACCCATTTTAAAAATGATAAAGTGTTGGAGTCTTTCCCCCAAATTTGTGTATCTGTGCACAAATTTGTGTTTGACTTCAGGGAATTCAGAGTGGCTATAAATAACAGTTAATCAGCTGTTAAGTTTTCTTCAAAATATTAAACCTGAACCTCCTCCTCCCAGTAACCTTAAAAGAGGTATCTTCAGCTCCATGTCCTGAATGTAATGAAAAGAATACTCCCAGGAGGTGTTACTAACATAAAGATTCATAACCAGAATCACAGAACTATATTAAAACAAGTATTGGTCAAATTGTCAAAAAGAAAAAAAAGTTTGTATCCAGTTCTAGGGATTGAAAATATATGTTAAAGTGGTTCTTTATCATAGAGTTCTTGCTGTAAGAAAAAGTCTTTAAACATAACTCAAAGAACATATAAATTTAGTTACCAGAGAAAGCAAAAACTGTAAGAAGAAATGTTTATATTACAGTCTCATAGTATCAGTAGGTTAATTATAAAAAATACATTTTCAACTTAATGACATTAACACTGGAACAAAGTCAGTACTTTTCCTCACTGAGATAATGTCTGTTAGGGTGTTGAAAGTTTACATGAAAAAACATGTAGTATATTTTAGAAATGGCAGATAACATTTGCAAGAAAAGTTTGATAAACTATTTAGTTGGTAGAAAATGAACCTCTAACCTAACATCTAACCAGCATTAACATCTAACCAAATTTATACATTGTTATTTTAAAAATGATAATAGGAGATGTAATAATGTCAAGTAGATTGCTTTATTCTTTGAACTGTTAGATTCTGGACTTCATTTAAAATAAATTCAATCGACAAAATGTTTATCATGGAAATAATGTGGTATTACTGCATATTTAAGCCAAGCATCTCAAGAACCATTGTGGCAAAAAGGAAAGTAATGTGACATTGAATAAGTATGTTCCTAAACAGAATTTGGGTTAGATTACATTAACAAGAATGAAACACTGAGTGAGAAATTATGGAAAATGCTATTTACTTTAATCAATGACAACACTTATTTTCTTTAAGTCAGATGGCCAAGAAACAAACAAATATGCCAATTTCTCCAAAAAAGACATGCAAATGACCAACAGGTGTTTGAAAACTTGTTCAACATCACTAGTCATCAGGGGGATGCAAATCATAACCATAATAAGATATCACCTCAAACTTGTTATTAAAAAAAAGAGAACAAGTGTTAGCAAGGAAAGGGAATCCTGATTCACTGATAATGGGAATGTAAATTGGTATAGCCACTATGGAAAACAGTAAGTAAAAAAATAGAATTACCATATGATCCAGCAGTTTCACTTTTAGGAATTCAAAGGATTTGAACTAAGGATTTCAAAGAGATACCTGCACATCCACGCTCATTGTAGCATTACTTATGTTCACATACAGCCAAGATATGGAAACAACCTAAACATCCATTGATGGATAAGTGGATAAAGAAAACGTGAAATATACATGCAATGGGATATTTTACAGCCAAAAGAAGGAGGAAATCCTGCCATTTGTGACAGCACGGGTGGATCTGGAGGACATTATAAGTGAACTAAGTCAGACGCAAATGCTGTATGGTCTCACTCAGATTGTACTTGACATGTGGAATCTAAAATAGTCAAAGTCACAGAAGTAGAGTGGTGATTGCCAAGGCCTAGGGAAGGGAAAAAATGGAGAGGTGATAGTAAAAGGGTACAGAATCTCAGTTATGCAAGATAAATAAGTTCTGGAGATCTCTTATACAGTGTATAGTGCTTATGGTTAACAGTACTGTGTTGTATACTTAACATTTTCTAAGGGGGTAGATCCTATGTTAAGTGGTCTTACCAGATACACAAAAATAATAATAAAGGCAGCAGAAAGAAACTTTTGGGAAATGATAGATATGATTTTGGCCTTGATGGTGGTGATGATTTAATGAGTGTATACTGTCTCCAAACTCACTGAGTTGTATATGTTAAATATGTACAACTTTTTACATGCTAATCATAATTAAGTGGTTAAAAAAAGACTTAATAGAGACTGTCTATAGGGTGCTTAGGTCTTTATTAACAAAATAAAACTCTTACTAATGGTAAAAGAATATTAATAGGTGCCTGGCAAATAACGTTTAAATATAAATTAAAGGGGGGATATGGGTAATTTATATAGTTTATCTAAAATATTAAAAGTTTCAAAACTGCACAGCTCTATTATCAAATTATTTATTTGGCTGTGCTGCTGGGTCTTAGTTATGGCACTTAGTATTTTCTGTCTTCCATGTGGCATGTTGCAATATGTGGGATCTTTAGTTGTGGCATGCAAACTCTTAGTTGCAGCATGTGGGATATAGTTCCCTGACCAGGATTGAACCCAGGCCCCCTGCATTTTTAGCACGGAGTCTTAGCCGCTGGAGCATCATGGAAGTCCCTCAAACTCTTTAATACCTTATATAATTTGCTCCCTTTACCATACATCATGAGTTAAAATGGTCATTACATAATGTATAAAACTGTGCATGTAATGCCTGAAATCCTAATTTTAAAACTTTGTATTTTTTCTGCTAGAATAATAAGGTTCATCATTAATTATGCTAGGTTAGGTTACTTAATGAAAGAAATTTTTGGTTTCTTCTGAAGAAATTTTAAATTCGACTGATTTTTTAAAAAGCTCAGAGTTTGAAACTAGTGTAAATTATAATTGGGGTATTTTTAGCTCAGATTTATTAGACTCTCTCAGTTGCAAGGGACTTTAGTAGTTACCAGCTCAGTCCTATTCGGTGTAAGAATTGTGCCTGTAGTCTTCCAAATAAGCTGAATAGTAATGGTCACTTAAATTTGTCACGTTATCTTTAGCTTAGATCGCTTGCTCTCAGACTTCCCATCCAGGTTCAAAGTGCTTCCATGATTTCTATGTGTACACCACCTCCTTGCCAAAACAAAACAAGGAACTTGTTCTAGTCTGAGATTCAGCACAACATAAAAGAATCATCATGAGCAAGGTGAAAAAAATTCTGTCAGTTATTTAACGTTTTCAGCTAGTATGAAATTCTGCAGTCTGTTTTCCACATAGGGGTATAACTTATTTTCCTAAAATGTAACTGTTCCGATAAGGTGTTTGGTATAGTTCGACTCCATTTTCCTTGGAATTCTGAGCTAAATTTTTTGAAGTCAGTTCCATTAGAGTGGAAATTCTAAGTAACCAAAATATCTCTAAATGTAAACTAGTGGCCACTTAGATAGTATTTAACAGAATTCCAGTATAGATCCTGAATGTTTAATATTTCACTTGTATTTTAAATAAATAATGAGATATTAGGCTTTCCCAAAGGTAATATTTTGTCCTAATTTGAGTTTCTTAAATCTTATTAAGTTTATGATGGCTACCCAGCTTGTGAAGTACTAGAGTTGGTTATAAGAATATAGTCAGTAACTATCATTGGTGACCAGGGCTTCAGCAGTTCTATAACATTTTTGTGTTTGAGTTATAACCCCCAACACTGTCATTTTTTATACTCTCTGATGTCCAGTGGTCTTAATTCATTAAAACTCAAACTCAGTTCTTCAGAAAGATCTCATCATAGCTTAGGTTGTTGAAAATATTCCTGGCTTATAAATTCAGGTTGATTATATCAGTTGTCATTTAGCATGACTGAAGGGAGGTGGTATGGACATTTAAATCTACCAAGCTGCTAATTTATGTCCTTTGAAGCAGAGCAAGGAATGAAATTAGGAAATACCTCTCACCCAACATAGAAAGGGTAAGCAGATCCCATAAAATTTATCTTGGCAAAGCAGTGAATGCTTGGGTGTGATTTAATAAAGGGCATCTAGTGCTAAATCTGGTCAGAGAATTTTCTGCATGAAATGAAAGGGCTGTGTTGTAAATGCTGGAAGTTTTAATCCCTGAGGAATATGTAGATTGACAGTGGTCACTGTTTTTCATCTTCATGTCTCTTCACTCCTAGATCTTCGGAATCCCGAGGCAGCACTGTCTCCAACCTTCCGTAGCGACAGCCCAGTCCCTGCTGCACCCACTTCTGGTGGCCCTAAGCCCAGTACAGCTTCAGCAGTTCCTGAACTAGCTACAGACCCTGAATTAGAGAAGAAGTTGCTACACCACCTCTCTGATCTGTCACTAACATTGCCCACTGATGCTGTGTCCATCCGTCTTGCCATCTCCACGGTAATGACATAAGACAAGGTTGGACTCTGCCATTGTTTTTCATCAGTTCGTGGTCAGGGTTTTAACACTTTCCCTCCTGCCTTCCTTCCTTAGCCAGATGCCCCTGCCACTCAGGATGGGGTAGAAAGCCTCCTACAGAAGTTTGCGGCTCAGGAGTTGATTGAAGTAAAGCGAAGTCTCCTACAAGATGATGCACACCCCACTCTTGTGACCTATGCTGATCATTCCAAGCTCTCCGCCATGATGGGTGCTGTGGCAGAAAAGAAGGGCCCTGGGGAGGTAGCAGGGACTATTGCAGGGCAGAAGCGGCGTGCAGAGCAGGACTGCACCACAGCAGCTGCCTTTACTAGCTCTTTGGCCTCTGGTCTGGCCTCTTCAGCATCAGAAGTAGCCAAGGAGCCAACCAAGAAATCAAGAAAACATGCTGCCTCAGATGTTGATCTGGAGATAGAGAGCCTTCTTAACCAACAATCTACTAAGGAACAACAGAGCAAGAAGGTAGGGGTAGATGGAAGTGCTTTCACACTTTACTTTGAATTTTAGCATTGGTTGAGAAGAATTTACCCCTAGGGCAAAGAGCAGTTCTTAGAATTGAGGGTTTAGAACAGTGGTTCTCAACTGAGGATGATATTACCCTCCCTCCCAACCCCCAGAAGATGTTTTGCAAAGTCTGAAGATGTTTTTGGTTGTCATAACACAGGAGTGTTACAGACACCCAGTGGGTAGAGAGGCAAGGGATTCTGCAAAGCATCCTACAATCTTAGTACGATAACCCACAAAGAATTATCTGGCCAAAAACATCAACAGTGCACCAAATGCTGAGAACTCTGATTTAGAGAATCTTTTTCACTGGGTCTGTTTGGAAGAATATTTCAGACCCACGTGAGTTAGCCATTTTCTATTTCTAGCTGTATAAATTTGAATTAACTTCTCTTGATCCTTAGTCTTCTCATTTGTGAGACTAACTAGAGTACCACCTCCCACCTGTCCCCACCACCCACCCACCATGTAGAATTGTTGCCTAGGCTCTGAACCAAACAGTAAAGTGCTTATCAGCACTATGTCTTGCTTCAGTACGTATTAAATATAAGTGGTTTTGGTTGGAAAGAAATGCTTTCCTGGGGAGGGGAGTTTAACTTAATGCTTAGCTGTAGGAACTGGTCTGCATATATTTTAATTTCATCCCAAGTGCAGATTTGTGAAAAAGGACTAAATCCATGAAAAATCTCTTCTCCTGGGTTTTCTCATATTAATGTAGTTTATTGACCCCTCATAGGACATTGATGTCAAGTAGAATTTGCAGAGGTGGTTTAAGGGCTAATTTATCTACGAACCCTTTCCAGACAGAGGTTTCTTCTATCACCCAGGTTAGTCAGGAGATCCTAGAGCTATTAAATACTACAACAGCCAAGGAACAATCCATTGTTGAAAAGTTTCGCTCACGAGGTCGGGCTCAAGTTCAAGAGTTCTGTGACTATGGAACCAAGGAGGAGTGTATGAAAGCCAGTGATGCTGACCGGCCCTGTCGAAAGCTGCACTTCAGGTCTTTTGGGAGGAAGAGGGTTGGCTGGGTCTCCTAGAAGCAGTCATTTTTTAAGCACAGTCCTTCCACTCATTGGGTTTGTCTTTAATACTGTTATTAATTGCTTTTAATATAGATTGTCTAAGAATTCAAGATTCTGAAGGTACACTTTCAGAAGTAGTGTTCTATGGGAGGGAATACAGGCTGCATTCTCCAAAAGATGTGAGATTAAAAAAAAATTGCTCTTTTCTTGCAATAGCAGGATATCTCTGTCTTTGATCTCCAGTGAAAGTTAAAGTTCTCTAGAAGGATAGTCTTAGAAGAAACAAGAACCTGGCCTCTTAGGTCAGAGCTTTATTCCTGTCATAAGGAAGTTAAGTTTTTGCTCAGAGAGGAATTAAAAAAACATTTCTTTAGTGTAAATTACAGATTTTAATATCACCTGCTTTCCTTATTTGAAAACTTAGAGGAAGCTCTGATGACACTGAAAGACTGCAGATTTTGCAACAATTTAGAACTTGAACTGGGGAATCTACCTGGAACACCATCTTGATTCAAACTGTCCCTTAATATTTCCCCAGACGGATCATCAATAAACACACTGATGAGTCATTAGGAGACTGCTCTTTCCTTAACACATGTTTCCATATGGATACCTGCAAATATGTTCACTATGAAATTGATGCTTGCGTGGATTCTGAGGCTCCTGGAAGCAAAGACCATACACCAAGCCAGGAGCTTGCCCTTACACAGAGCGTTGGAGGTGACTCCAATGCAGATCGACTCTTCCCACCTCAGGTACCTGTCTGCTCAGAAAACTTAACCTCAACTTAAGGACCTTTATCTCAGTAGAGCAGCCATACATGTAGGAAAGCAAGGCATAATCAGCAATCTCCCTTGCTGATTGGGAATGGAGCGGGATAGATAGCATATGAGGGAACAGGAAAATCCAATGGAAAAAGAGGGACTGGGGCCATGAATCGGAGAGTGAAGGAAGGGAAGATGACCAAATACCACCTCATGCAGTGGATCTGTTGTGATATCCGCTACCTGGACGTCAGTATCTTGGGCAAGTTTGCAGTTGTGATGGCTGACCCACCCTGGGATATTCACATGGAGCTGCCCTATGGGACCCTGACAGATGATGAGATGCGCAGGCTCAACATACCAGTACTGCAGGATGATGGCTTTCTCTTCCTCTGGGTCACAGGCAGGTAATGCAGTTCAAAGATACGTAGGTATGGGCAGATATAGTACAGAGTGAGTACTGGGTGGGGATAAAATCTTGGGTTTTCCTAGCTCTATTAAACTTATGACTCAGTCAGCCTTTCTTACCTACTGAGATCTGATGCCTGTTTATAACACAAATGATACCATGAATTGTTTAATTCTACATTTGTTTCTTGTGAAAGGTAAGACCATTGAGAATAGATACTGTGTTTTGTCTTTTCATTCTTAGAGCCATCCTCTTGCCCCAATGGTGTCTTGCATGTAAATGTTCACTGAATGTCTATTGAAAACAACACATATATCTTGAAGGGAGAAAAAATACTGGCATGGAAGTAGCTGTTTAACCCTTATTTCTTTCCAGGGCCATGGAGTTGGGCAGAGAATGTCTGAACCTCTGGGGGTAAGTAGCCATCACTGTTGTTTTCTTCTGAGGGAAATATGTAGTTGATAGGGTTTCCTTCTTCCAGAGTATTCTGTGATTCCTTGCCTCTGTAGAGTAGATGGTATCATCCTTAAACTGTGAAACCCTGATTAAAGTTCTGATTTTTTTCCTTATATCCCACAGTTATGAACGGGTAGATGAAATTATCTGGGTGAAGACAAATCAACTGCAGCGCATCATTCGAACAGGCCGTACAGGTCACTGGTTGAACCATGGGAAGGAACACTGCTTGGTGAGCAGCAGTGGGGCCTAATACATTAGATGGAGCAAAAACTAGGAATTGTTTGATTTCTTATTGAGAAACAGTTCAAATATTGGGGTTTAATAAAACTTTCATACATTTTTCATCATTCTGTTCTCTGGTGAGCAGGTTGGTGTCAAAGGAAATCCCCAAGGCTTCAACCAGGGCCTGGACTGTGATGTGATCGTAGCTGAGGTATGTGCTCTCCCCAGGCACCCAGAGGGCCACATGTTAAGTCAGCTCTTCTAGTCAGGTATACTCTCATCCCGGGTTTTCTCATTGGGATCATCAACATATGTGGAAAGGGCTAGAATCGCGATCTTGGGTAACTTAAAAGTAGCTAGAGCTCTTGTTTCCTAGGTTCGTTCCACTAGTCATAAACCAGATGAAATCTATGGCATGATTGAAAGACTGTCCCCTGGCACTCGCAAGATTGAGTTATTTGGACGACCACACAATGTGCAACCCAATTGGTAAGGAGACCAGAGAGCATGCTAGCCCCCAAGGGCACAACTGCTTATGGTCAAATATATGTTAGTAGAGCATCACCTCACATTCCACTAGTCTGTAAATGGGCTTCAGAGGATTCTTAAGCGCCCAACATTCACTGGAAAACCAACAGGTTTTTAAGATTTAAACACTGCTCTTAAGGTCTCCACCTCTAAAGCTCTTCATTATTCTACTGGATGTACTGAATCTGCCCCCTGGTGGTTACTGAGAACCTATTTAATCTGTCAACAATTTTAGCCTTTCATCCTGTAAGTAGAGCTTTAAAAGACACGCTGCTAGCATGTCACTCATCCATAGTCACTGGCAACAGCAACTTTGTGATGCAAGCCTTGGGTTTCCCTGGTGGCTCAGACGGTAAAGTGTCTGCCCACAATGCTGGAGACCTGGGTTCAATCCCTGGGTCAGGAAAATCCCCTGGAGAAGGAAATGGCAACTCACTCCAGTATTCTTGCCTGGGAAATCCCATGGACAGAGGAACCTGGTGGGCTACAGTCCATGGGGTCGCAAAGAGTCGGACACAACTGAGCGACTTCACTTTCACTTTCATTTTCATTAACCCTTAATTAGTACAGATCCAGCTTCTTTTAACATCAGAATCTGCCCAATTTCTTACCAGCCTTAGTAGCATATACTATCTTTATGAATTGGCACAGATATTCAGATGCCTGTTGAGATGATAGGCAGACTTAATGAAAAGAACACATCTTTTAACAGTATTAAGCCTTTAAATTCCAGGATTTTTGGCTTGCCCCATCTTTCCCCTTGCTTCAGGATCACCCTTGGAAACCAACTGGATGGGATCCACCTACTAGACCCAGATGTGGTTGCCCGATTCAAGCAAAGATATCCAGATGGTATCATCTCTAAACCTAAGAATCTATAGAAGTACTTCTGAACCTAAGCATCCATAGCCATGGCTCTACAGGCTGCACCTGAAGAGTAATATTTGTACAATAGCTTTTTTTCCCCCCTTATTTAAATAAAAGTTTGTATTGTAGTTGCGATTTCGAGGTCAAGTTCTGGCTCTGCCACTTAAGAGTGTGTGATCTTGTGTAACTCAACTTAGTATGACTGCTTATAAATGTAAACTGGGAATATTAGCTGCCTTATTGGGTTGCTATAAGGCTTCAAACTAAATGAATGTGTGGGGAGCATTAAAATGTTGATTTGATCAGCAGTTAGTGTTATAAACATGATAAGAAAGGGTTCGCTGGGACATTTATCAAGGTAAGATCTGAGTTTCACTTAAGATTATCATCACTAGAGCTGTCATGTTTTAAATAGTTGCTTATTCTGTTACAACTGTGGCTTTGCTAGTTTTTTATTCATTTAATTTCAAGAAAAATGAAATAAGAACATCTTACATTAAATAAGTGCCTAGGGTATGCAGAGATTTAGCCTATATAAGTGAAAACACTTCGGGCCTATTTTTTAAAAGATAATTTCATCAAACACAATTCAAGATAATTTCAAGAAACACAATTTCTTTAAACTTTGGTGAAACCTCTTATATTAAGGAAGTAGAGTTCTGCCTTTTACACTCAAACTGTGATACAATCAGAAAGTTGAGTACAGAAATATAATTGCAGAGAAATAAGAAGCTCCTAGGTGATGTTATTTTCTCTACAGTCCAGTGTGCTTGCTATTACTGTGTTGAAAACCTTTGTTCTCAAACTAATAATGTACAGATGTGATAGTAATAGTTCTCTAAGAGGTAACCTTTAATGCAACCTTTTAGCCCCTTTAGAAGGGATGCACATAGTGATGTTTTTTCCCTAGGCTCAAAGCTGAGTACTCTATCATTTTAATAACCTTTTAGGTAAATCCTATGACAATTATACCAACAAGTTTCCTCAAACAGTCCCCCACCCAGCCATCACCCCTGTGTTCTACTTGTTTATATTCCCTTCACCCTTTCCTCTGTTATTATCACTGATATCTCAGCTTTTACTTGAAAGCAAAATGCAATTCCAGATTGCAGCAAACTCAGTGGCCCTGTTCCATAGCCCCTGTAGAAGAGCGACAGAAGGGGAGAAACGTGAAAGACATAAAGGATCATCATGGGTTGAGATCAGGCACTACCAGAAGCCTCGCTTGTCTTTTTAAAATAGGCTCGGTGGACATGTTCCCAGCAGTAAGTCTTCACTGGCTTGGAGAACAGGAAGTACTATTTCACAAACACCACTGTGTTTGAGTTTCTAGAGGCCACCCAGGCCAAGAAGACATCCCTAAGAAAGAAAAAGATACACACAAACTTAGAATTACAGTCTAGATATGTTTTTTTAAAACTCTGTCTTAAACAAATAGGTTGATAGATATCACCTAAATAGGAATATAAGGGCAATAGGCCTACAAGTCAGAAGCATAGACAATCCTAATTTAAAGGATTTGAGATGGGAAATACCAATGCCTTGTTTCATGGATGTAGGTCAATCTCAGGAAAACAGGAAATGGGCAGAATCTTCAGAACTTCTTCCCTTTGCCCCATACGTAGCATTTTATTGTGCTACTTAACCACCTATCCATCCTCAAATTCTAACTGATTACCTAAGTGGTCTGGTTTGCACTAAGGAGATAAACTATACTAATATTCACAGTCACCAACAGCTTGATGTGTCATAGTTTCAAAAGGAACACGTAGAGCTAACGTGGTAACTGAAAAGTGTGAACTGCTAATTATGTCATCTTTGTCTATATGGCAAATGTAAGCTCTTTTTAAGGAGGGAAACTTTTCTAGTAGCTTCTGTAATCAGACATACATAGCAACCTACTCTACCTAAGGTAAAGTGATACTGATTATATGCTCAGATACCGTGTTATTCCAGCAGTTAATTTAGCCATACATTAATTCTAAGAAGGGAACTGTAAGCTCACCTGCAGTGCTTCACCACGCACTCGTTGCTGCAGTACTCATTGTCCCAGTCCTTACTCACAACGGGAGGGTTTTCACAGCCGGACCTCACACATCGAGGCTGGGGTGAAAGTGTCATGGGAGACCCACTCACCAATTCAACATCCATTTGAGAAGGAGACTCAACCTATGAGAGGAAGAGAGCATCAAAGATGGACTGGATTGCTACCTAGCCAGCCAGCCAGCTAGTCAAATTAACTCTGTGATCCAGTGGAGCAACACATTTACAGTCCCTCACAGGAAGGGGTAAAGTTCCAAAGGAAGGTGAATTCTTGGTCTCACTCCAAATCCAGCTTTAGAATTTTGCCATCCAGACTGACATGATGCTCCCCATCAGGGGAATGCTGGTCATAATGCTATTGTTTAATCTTGGCCTATCACTAACTTTATTCTACACTTGAATAATATACCCCTGAAAATATCAATTCAAAACTAGAATGTGAGTAGAGGTTGGGTCACCTCAACTAAGATCAGAGGGACTAAGAGAAGATAAACTTTTCAGATTCATAGTTCCTGATTTTGCAGGGCGGGGTGGTATTTTTTTTTTTTCAAAATTGTTTCTCATGTTGATGTATGGCAGAAACCAACACAATATTGTAAAGCAGTTATCCTCCAATTAAAAAAAAAAAGGCCCACATCAGAAAAACATTGTTTCATTAGTTATGAAGCTAGCATCACAAATAGACCCGTATTTGAAGTTAAAACGAGGGTAAATTGGCATCTGTCTCTTTGGAAACACTCATCAATACGAACTAACTGAATTTTTCTACCTATATTCCCTGTCCATCCCTTTACTTAAAACATAAGCCAATCAGTCAGGGTTTGGGAGAAATGGAAGAATTTGTCTCTAAAGCTTTGGATCCTGGGGTAGACACTTGAAAAGTAACCATGCTTACGCTGTATCTTTACTTGAACTACAGTATTACTTCTGCTGAGTTAAGGAGTAATTGAGGGCAGGAGGCCCTCTTAATGTTTCTTCTCAAGAACACTACAGAGTATCTTGGGTGGGACAATTTAGTTGTAAGCAACTGTCCTCTGTAGGATATTTTGTATTCCTCATCAGGCATTAAATGCTAGTAGCAAGTCCTGCTTTTATTGTATCAACCAAAATGCTTTCACTGGTCTACAGCAAATACTTGAAAACAGAGTCTCACCTCAGGAACTACATCTGTGATCATCTCACAGATTGTCTCAGGAGTGGTTTCCTCCACTGTATGGGTCTCAGGGCTGTTGTTCACAGGCTGCTCTGGACTACTTTCTACAGGTGGTGGAACTAAGGTAGTCTGCATTTTCAGAGTGGGTGGAGGCACAATCTTGACCTGCAGTGGAGGTGGCTGTTGCTGTAGGTTGATTCGAAATTTCTGAGGTGGAGGCTGTTGCATGGCCTGGAGTGGGGGAGGCTGTTGGAGAATGGTTACTTGCTGCTGAGTGGGGGGTTGAGGCATCTGCTGTAGTGGAGGGGGCTGTAGTCGGGGTGGAGGTAGTTGCATAGAAGCTGCTGCTGCTGCTGCTGCCTGCAACACCGATCGAGTGACAATCTGGGCTTGTTGACTGGGCTGGATAGTAGCTGTACTGGTTTGGCCAAGTTGGAGACCCCGAGAGGTCACCACTGTGGCTGGGATAACAGTAACCATCCCGCCTTGAGACATAGTAATAGAAGAGGGCAACATCTGTTTGGTAATAATCAACTTGGTAATATTGGGCTGACCCCCAGCCCCAGAAGATGCCTGGTTTGCCACATAGGATGAAAGAGTTGAATTGACAACAATGGAAGGAGACAGGGCAGGGGGCTCTGTTGAGGCTGGTGCTGGGGACGCTGGGTCAGCAGCAGCCACAGGAGGTGGAGAAGGAGTCTGTGATGGTGGTGCTGGGTCCATGTCAACAGTTTCCACAGTGGCCTAAAAGAAGGTGAAAATAAAATTAGGAGATTTATCCTCTTCCCTAGGGTATATTCACCCTAATCACCTTCCAAGAAAAAAGTACATTACAGATGGGGGTGGGGGGTCAGCCCCGGGGGGCAGGGGGTGGAGGTGGTGGGTAAAGATAGAAAGAAAAATGGGCAGCCATGTGTGCTACTTGGCTAAAGTAAACAATGACAATATCAAACTCAGAAAGACAGACTGTTTGGAGAGTTTTATGATGGAAACAAATGGGAAACCTGTTATATACTTTTAAGCTTTAATATTACATAGTATTAATAGATTCTACAGATTTTTGGTGGTATTTACTTCTTACAAATGCTAATAAGCAGCTCAAAAATCTGTTTATTGGTTTAAATATACATCTATCCTAGTCCTCTTACCTGACACTCTTGATTGTCTTTATAAGCAGCCAGAGCCTTCAGATACTCTTTCTTGGCAGCTTCAGTTTTCCTCTTATATACCTGCATGAAAGAGGCTGCTTAAAAAGTCCACATACTCATAGAAAAGACTAATAATCCTGTATTATTCATCAATGAAAGATAATTCATCTCAGCATAAATATTGACAACCCTTCTTAGGTGAATACACTTCTGAAAACTAGTACTCAAGACAGCCTCCATGGCAGACTTGTATATGAAAGCCAGTCAATCAACAGTAGGCTTGCAGAATAACTACACTTCTAAAGCTAATAGCAACCACTGCCCACACTTCTGTAACCAAAACAAATCCTGACCCCCTAACTACATTATAAGATCAGTAGTCTGCTTAGTCTGGGATCATGTCTTCCCAGTCAGTATACTCTCCCTCTTAAGGAATGTGGTAAGCTGTAATGATGGCCACAATTCTTCCTGTGCTGTGTACCTAGTCTTCCATTAACAAGTGAAACCTATTTCCCCTTCCTTTGAATTTGGGCTAGCTCTGTGAGTTGCTTTAACCATTAGAATGTGGCTGAACTGACACAGAATTTGGGGGCAACTGTTTTTATTCTCTTGGAACACTGCTCTTAGCCTGCCAGTGTAAAGAAGTCAGTCTAGCCTATTTGGAGGATGAGAGACCATGCGAAAGAGAACCAAGGCGTTTAAGCCAACAGATAGCACCAAGTGCCAGACATGGCAGCAAGGTCATCTTGAGCAGCCATATCAGGCAGTTGTTTGTGAGTGCAACTGCAGGAATAAACCCAGGTAAGAACACCAGGAAAACCACCTAACCAATTTACAGAATCATATTAAGTAATAAATTACTTCTGTCTTAAGCTACTAAATTTGTGGTGGTTTACTGAGCAACACATAACTGATATAAATTATCTGTAATACATTCAGTTTTTGTTTTAATGATTAACTTTGATATAACACCTGTGGAGTCTAGGGTAATGATAATTACACTCCTCTTTAATTTCAGTTGTATATTTATGTAGTACCACAATTTTCATTTGTTTAATTCAGGTTAAATTTAGGGAGGTTAACTATAGTTCTCAAATTTCTATGAGGCCAATGAAAAAATCCAAACTTGGCTGTGGATTCAGTGTTTTTTATAACAATTTTTATGTAGGTATTTTGGATTCAGTGTATGGATGCAATTTTTAAGACAGATGATCTTAAATACCATTAACAAAGAGTTGATATTAAATAATATGTGAAAAAAAATAAATAACATGTGAGAAAGTTAAAGCTTAGGTTGAATTCCCTTGCCTTTTTTTTTAAAAAAACCAATTAAAACATTATTTTGCTGCACCAGGTCTTAGCTGCGGCATGTGGAGTCTAGTTCCCTGACCAGGGATTGAACCTGGCCCACTGCATCCGAAGCATAGAGTCTTAGCCACTGGACCAGCATGGAAGTCCCTATCCCCCTTCTTCTTAAGAACTTCTATAACATTCACTATCCACTTGTTCCTCATTATTTGCTCACCTGTTTTTGCTCTTCTCCAAGACTGTCCCACATAGAAGCCACAATTTTTGAAACCTCCCCAAAAGTGGCATTGGGATTCTGTCCCTTGATGGCAGCCTGTGTGTCACGAAAGAATAAAGCATATGCTGAAACTGGTTTTTGAGGCTCATTAGGATCTTTCTTTTTTCTCTTCTTTGGAGCCTTCTGCTTTTTCCCTGCTTCCACCACAACTGTCTTCTGGCTGGGAGGTTGCTGTGAGGAGAAAAGAGACAGAATTACGAGGGAAGTATCACATCTGGAGAACTGACAGAAAAGGACTTTTATATGGGGTAAACTAGTCATATGAATGGAATTTTCAGAAATGCTAAATAAAAATAGAGGCAAGAGGATTAAGGCTTTAGTAAAGCATGTGAGGACTGATAAGTATGGGGGTTGCAAAAAGCATTATAAACTGTAAATTAAGAGGCAGGACCCCATAACCAGAAAAGAGCAGAGAAGATGGCAGGGCAGTAGGAGAGAAAACTTGGTAGGATCTGTATGTCAAGGGTTTTATCCCAGTGTAACATGGCAGATTTGATTTTGGCAGAGAATGCCTCACCCTCCGGAATTCCTCAACACCATCCTCATGAAGTGAACTTGTAGGTGAAGGGGTGGTTGAAAGACGATCCTCAGGTGACTGGGCAGGTGGCAGGATGGTGCCACCCCCTAAGCTCAGACCAAGTTGAGAACTCAGTTCTGACTGATCAATGGTGGTCAACTGGCTATGCCCCATCAAGCCAGATGTCATGTCTGTCATTGGTACATCAATTGTAACAGGTGGGTTGGCGCTATACTGAGTTCCTATAGAATGATCCAAGTCCTGAGAGAAGCAGAAGGACAAATTACACAGTAAATATAAAAAACACCACTTTTCCCTTCCCTGCACCTGAATTCAGGACAGTTTATAAACCCTCTGCTTACCCAGAATTCATCATCATTTAAACAAACATCAAATAATTTATCTACATATAAAACATACTAAGCTTTTTAATAAGTACAGAAATTACAGGTTGAGTACTAAGTCACTTATTTGTACTCAAAGGCCTATTCCAAAATAACTAAAAACAGCCAAAGTCTTAATTTTGGGCAAGTTCAGAGCAGGTAAATCATTCGGTAATCTGGAGACAGCGACGACACACGGGGGAAGGAAAACTTTCTCCCCGTACCCTCCTAAACAATGGCTGTTAAAGGTCAATGCACAGACAAATCAGAGTGACGCCAGTGCTAGCAGAGATGTCTGGAGTCAAGTGTAGTGTGTGTCGACGTGCTGATGACGTGCTAGAGGTCCCATACACTGATTTATAACATGTATTAATCCACTTAATCCACACATGGTTCAGACAGGTCTTGAACACACCCCTCAACATACCAGCAATCACACTCATTTGAATTGTAGAACGTGAAAGCCATAATGTAATAGGGAAAAAACTTTCCTTTCAAAAATCCAATAAATAATTTTCATTTCAGGGTTAACATTGGACATTTTACAATTTTAAAACATGTTTCAAGTAAAATTGATTCATATGATAAATCTCATTTATTCAGGGGACGTGAGGTCTTTGTTAGTAAGCCTTTAGTCAGAAGAATAAAAAATAAGTAATACCCAAGGGACTTAAGTAGGGCATACAGAGTCACTTGTATCTCCCCTAACACCATGCCCATGAGCTTGGGTAAGCCTGATAATGTCTTGCCCCTTACCATGGTCAAGCCCCCACTCAGGAGCCCCCCGCCCTGCTCCATCAAGCCATGGGTCATGCCCACAGGCATGTCCAACGTCTGGACCCCATACTGGGCTGAAAAGCTGCCATCCTGAGAGGAGGAAGGGTCTGCCAGGTCATCAAAGTGGCCAACCACATCTGAGACAGCCAATGAGGGATCAGAATCCAAGGAGATAGGTGGGATTTCAAATTCCTCATCACCCAGGCTTGGTGTGTGGAACGTCTGTAGGGAGGAAAAAAAGGAAAAAGATTTAGTGGAAAGAGGAGGAATTGCATACTGCTAAACGAAGAATGTGCCTGAGTACTAGACATTCTTCATGTACTTCTTTTCAGCCTAGATCCCATTTTTGTTATCAATATCTTAGGACTTATTTAATTTTAAAAATAAGTCTCTTTTTCCTCGTATCTTTGGCCATATGTCATGTACAAAGCTGCCAATATCAATCACAGTTTTCAATTTATTTATCTCTTTTCTACCTTTACCATCTTGCTTGTCCTAAACTATTTTGCCTGTTGGTCTAATGAATGATTCTTTCAGCACCATTAGTAAGGACCCAACTTTATAACCTGTTTTGTTATGATGCTTAAAAATCTGTCTGAAGATTCTAGGATACAGCAATTATTTCATAATTACTACACCTGAACTGTTAGACCACAGAAATTCATGTCAACCAGACAATCAGACTTTGTTGTTTTAGGGTACTCTGAAGCAGATCCTAAAAGGAACTGTCAGGGGGACCTTATGCACTTCTAAAATATATGCACTTGAGAGTTTCCTACCTCTTTTCCATTTCAGAAATCATGATTTGTACAAAATTCTCATATGTACAGGATTTTCAGAAAACCCAACAATGCCAACCAAAATAAGGATAACAGTGAGGAGAAAAACCTTCATAAGAGATATAGCCAGAGGGCAAACTGGTTCTCTAACAGTTCCTGAACACCTGTCTTGCTCTGAACAAGCCTTTCTGCAAGAGAGGAAGAAAAAGATTACTCCAGCTGGAAGACCCAATCACTTCCTCTGAATCCAACTACAATAATAATATACTCTTTCTACTCAGTGGTAAAGAACCTGCCTGCTAATGCAGGAGACGCAGGAGACTCAGGTTCAGTTTCTGGGTTGGGAAGATCCCCCAGAGAAGGAAATGGCAACTCACTCCAGTGTTCTTGCCTGGGAAGCCCCAGAAGCAGAGGAGCCCGGCGCGCTGCAGTCCGTGGGTCACCAGCAGTCAGACAGAACTGAGTGACTGAGCGTGCAGGCATGCACTCTGGATGAGGCCACCATTCACGGAGGTAACAGATCAATGTTTGACTTAAAATACATTGAAGGCTGTGGTTTCTTTTGACACTAAAAAACTAAAAACAGCAACATCTGCAGCAACAGAGCATTAATAACAACAGCAATAGAGCATTAAAATAAAAGCAAGAGACTTTCGTGTCACAGAGATCTGGGTTCAAGTCCCTTCTCTGCCACTTGCTGCTGCTGCTAAGTCACTTCAGTCGTGTCTGACTCTGTGCAACCCCATAGACGGCAGCCCGCCAGGCTCCCCCGTCCCTGGGATTCTCCAGGCAAGAACACTGGAGTGGGCTGCCATTTCCTTCGCCACTGCCACTTACTGTATGACCTCAAATGGGTTTTCCTCATAAAATCAGAGTTGTAATCTCCTTATATGGTTATTAGGAGGACTAATGGGATTTACTACACAAAGGTTTGTCACATGGCCCTGATATATATAATTACTTAGTGATAACACTAATATCCTAATGGTTAGCTTGTCACCTACCCCAACCAATTATCACAGATTGTTGGAATTTTAGAAACTTTAAATTTTATCAACCTGTCACATGGCACAATAAATATTAACTGATTCAGATGAAATTCAGTAGATACCCACAGGTATTTTTTTTTTTTCTCTTCCATAATTAAGTAACGTATCTCAAGCAGGATTTTAAAAAGGCAGAGGAACCAGAGATCAAACTGCTAACATCCACTGGATCACAGAAAAAGCAAGAGAATTCCAGAAAAACATCTATTTTTGCTTCACTGACTACGATAAAGCCTTTGACTGTGTGGATCACAACAAACTGTGGGAAATTCTGAAAAAGACACCACCAGACCACCTGACCTGCCTCCTGAGAAACCTGTATGCAGGTCAAGAAGTAACAGTTAAAACTGGACTTGGAACAATGGACTGGTTCCAAACTGGGAAAGAAGTATGTCAAGGCTGTATATTGTCACTCTGCTTATTTAACTTATATGCAGAGTATATCATGCAAAATGCCAGGCTGGATGAAGCATAAGTTGGAAACAAGATTGCAGAGAGAAATATCAATAACCTCAGATATGCAGAAGACACCACCCTTACAGCAAAAAGCAAAGAGGAACTAAAGAGCCTCTCAATGAACATGAAAGAGGAGAGTGAAAAAGCTGGCTTCAAACTCAACATTCAAATAACAAAGATCATGGCATCTAGTCCCATCACTTCATGGCAAATGGATGGGAAACAATGGGAACAGTGACAGACTTCATTTTGTTGGGCTCCTGAATCACTGCAGATGGTGACTGCAGCCATGAAATTAAAAGACGCTTGCTCCTTGCAAGAAAAGCTATGACCAACCTAGACAGCATATTAAAAAGCAGATACATTACTTTGCCAACAAAGGTCCACTAGTCAAAGCTATGGTTTTCCCGGGAGTCATGTATGGATGAGAGAGTTGGACCATTAAAGAAGGCTAAGCACCAAAGAATTGATGCTTTTGAACTATGGTGTTGGAGAAGACTCTTGAGAGTACCTTGGACTCCTAGGAGATCAAACCAGTCAATTCTAAAGGAAATCAGTCCTGAATATTCATTGGAAGGACTGATGCTGAAGCTGAAGCTCCAATACTTTGACCACCTGATGCGAAAAGCCAACTCGCTGGAAAAGACGCTGATGGTGGGAAAGATTGAAGGCAGGAGGAGAAGGGGATGACAGAGGATGAGATGGTTGAATGGCATCACCAACTCCATCGACATGAGTTAAACCAAGCTCCATGAGACGGTGAAGGACAGGGAAGCCTCGCAAGCTGCAGTCCACAGGGTCACAAAAAGTGGACACAACTGAGCAACTAAACAATAACAACAATATTCTTTAGGAAAAACTAAAACTCTCCCTAAGAACTGAACTTTCCTCAGTACACAAATCATAATTTTTCTTATTGTGTGGAAGTTCTTAACTTCAGTCCCTGACACTGAGATTTCAGTTCAAGTTCATATGAACATTTTTCAGGAAAAAGAGTACAAAGATTTTTACCAAATTCTGATGTAAACAAACAAAAGTTACAGTGACAGGAAGGATCCAGAGAAACATTTGTTGTATTAGATCAACAGCTGTAAAATAGTGGTTTACAATTTTTTAAGAAAATACAGGTTGCTTTGGTAAAGCAAAAGATGACTGCCCTTTTCTGCTTACCACAACAAATAAGAAAAGTAACTCTGCTGATATAAAAATGATACTATTTGTTAATGAGAACTGAAAAAAGAATAAAAATTCATACAAAAGACCAGTGTTCTACAAAGGACTAGCCCTCATAAACCATCTGGAGTATTCTCATGAACTACAATAACACCAAAGAAGCAGAGATTTCACTGTATCAAATTAACAAGGCATTCTTTCTATGTACCACCCACTGGAATGTGGAAACAGCTTTGTTATTCTGCATCTATGGCTTTAATGTTGTTTTGTTTTTTGTTACTTTGTTTCTTCCTTTAAAAAGGAAGAGTAAAGTAACTGCAATGATCAAGAATACAGAAGGGGAAACCACCTGTTAGAGATCTACTCTAAAGCTTTTACTACCACAAGCTATTGGTAAGATTATTAGATAATGAATATCTAAAGTTCTTTTATTTCAGTGGATTCACTATATAACTAAATCATAAACTCTAGCTTGCCAAATATAAAACAGATAAAACTGTAGCAAATATTAAAGTAAAACTAAATGACGTAGACACAGAAAAAGGAAATAGAAACATGAGTCCTCTACCTTCTCAACTTTCATTTCCTTCTCTTAAATTCCTGGGGCTTTATGAAGAAGAAAGCAGTTTGGGAATTACAGTTTATAAGCAAGGATTATAAAGGTTTAGCTATCTAGAGAACTAAAAAAATTAAAAATACCATTTGTCCTACCTCTTCATATTCCTCCATACCAAAACACACAATCCAGTATTTAAGTAATTTCTTGTGTAGATTATTCATCTTAAGGAAAAGTTCTTTTAATCAAACACTGATTTATTCAACAATACACTGGTCCTATGGATTATTAAAATAGTTTAATTGTTCTTAAAAATTGATACAGTAATGAAAATTTAACTATTCAGCCTGAAATCATTAACTGGTTCTAATGATTACTTAGAAAATTAGGAAAATTAAGGACAGGTATCTTTATGACTGGGGCTTCCCAGATGGCACTAGTAGTAAAGAACGTGCCTGCCAATGCAGGAGATGCAAGAGACGCCAGTTTGATCCCTGGATCAGGAAGATCTCCTGGAGAAGGGAATGGCAACTCACTCCAGTATTCTTGCCTGGAGAATTCCATGGACAGAGGAGCCTGGAGGGCTACAGTCCATAGGATCACAAAGAATTGGACAGGACTGAAGCGACTTAACATGCAAGCATGCATCTTTATGACTAATTTCCCCAGAGTGCTCAAAGTACAGTATCATTATTTAAATGCCAACCTTAAACAAGATAGAAAGATTAAACTCCCTTCAGACTATAGAGCTCTCCTAGCTCAAGCAATGCTATTATAAATGCTAGGCCTGCCTCTCTGGACACTTAATCTTTGAAAATTATTATTTCTTATTTTATTGAGGTATAACTTATGTAAAGCACACATATTTTAAGTGTATGGCTCAATGAATTTTTACATACGTTAACACCCAATTATCTACTATCCAGATAAAGATACAGAACATTTTCATCACTCTAAAAGATTTTCTCATGCTCCTTTCTAGTTAATACTCCCTCCCTTCCACAATGGGTACCACTATTCTGATTTCTATCAGCATAGTTTAGTGCTGTCTATTCTTGATCTTAATTTTAAAATGAATCCATATAGTGTCTACTCTTTTTTATTTGGCTTCTTTTACTCAATAATATATTTTTGAGATCACTCAGGTTGCATTTATTAGTAGTTCATTATTTTTTATTGCTGTGTAGTATTCCTTTTAACTATAAACCTATTCCTATAACCTATCAGTTTATAGACATGTTTCCACTGTTTAGCTATATAAACCAAGTTGCTGTGGACATACATGTTTTTGATTAGTATATGCACTCATTTCTCTTATGTATATATCAAGGAGTGGAATTACCAGGTCACAGGATAACTATATTTTATGTGTAGTAGATACTGCTAGTTTTCCAAAGAGGCTGAATCAATTTACACTCGCACCAGCAATGATTAAGAGTTATCTACATCCTTGCCAACTCCTGGAATGATCAGTCTTTTAAATTTTCACCATTATGATGGGTATAAAATGGTACCTCATTGTTAACTGGCATTTCCCTGATAAGTGATGATGATACTTTTTCATATGCCTAGTGACAATTTGGACACCCTCTCTTCTGATGTGCAAGTTTAAATCTTTTGTCCATTTAAAAATTGGATTCTTTATTTCACTCTGCAGAAGTACCTGAATATACTCTGAATCTGAGCCAGATATATGTAAAAAATATCTTCTCCCAGTCTGTGAAGTGCCTATTTAAATTCTTAATGTTGTCTACTGATGAAAAGTTCTTAAATTCTGGAAATTCCCTGTTGGTCTAGTGGTCAGGACTTGGCACTCAACTGTTTGGGCCTGGGTCCAGTCCCTGATTGGGGAACTACAACCTGGCAAGCTGCACAGCATGGCCAAAAAACAAAAAAACACCTTATTTCAAAGAAGTCCAATTTTTTCAACTTTTTTTATGATAAGTATTTTTGTGGACATTTCTTTTCCTTGCAAGAAACTCTAAAAATTACTCTTCTTCTAAAGAAAAAGAAGTTAAATTACCTTCATCTTGTTTTAAGATATATTTGGGGTGGCACACAGTAAGACCAGAAACAACAAAAACCACAAACCAATTGAAATAAAGGAAAACAAACACACAAGAGGGGAAACAAAGGTGAAGAAGTTGTAATGGATAAGGAGAAACGGTAACAATGACAGGGCCCTAGGCTAAAGGAATCCACTGAAATTTAGTTATGAACTTATTAGCAAAAGAATTTATAAAAAGCTTTTTTCTT
Source organism: Cervus canadensis (assembly GCF_019320065.1). Classification (NCBI taxonomy): domain Eukaryota; kingdom Metazoa; phylum Chordata; class Mammalia; order Artiodactyla; family Cervidae; genus Cervus; species Cervus canadensis. The sequence goes on from NC_057391.1 coordinate 23,095,011, forward strand.
AAAGTAATAAAAGCAAACACAAAGGATAGACTCAAACCTGGAAAATTTCTTGATGAGGCCAATATGAAATTTATGACACTCTTAAATAAAGAAATTTAAATTGTGGAGACTTGATTCAGAAGGAATTGTTCATGATGTGCTTTCATGTGGATAAGACCAATGTGAAATCTACAACACTCCAAATAATGAAATTAAACCATGAAGATATCGCTCAGAAGAAACTAACGAGATTGCAAAGCATCAAACAGATTTTAGTTTTATATTATTCTTAAATTTGCTGCTCCTTTGATTCACACTTTACTTAGGAGTGTAAAAATAAATAGTCATCACAATAAAGTGAAAAAAAAAAAAAACACCAAACTAGCAACCCCCCCTCCCCCCGCCCATCTAATTCTCAAACATGAAAACATTAAGGTTTGTTACAGGATAAGTTCATGAATGCGTGCCAAGTCGCTTCAGTCCTGTCCAACTCTTTGCGACCCTATGAATAAGTTCATTCAACAGCAATTGAGAATTCTTGATACAAAAAAAGTGATCAAATGGTTTATGCCAAGTTTGAAAACAATTTAAAATTCTCAAAAGGCAGTAGAAAGTTCAAAATTTCAGTTTCTCAAAGACTGAATTTATTTTTGTTCCATTCTTTTCTATTGCCTTGTCTAAACAAATCATTCATATTTATGACAACATTTCAATTAAACCTTTTCCACGAACACTAAAGGACCTCACCATGATCATTACTTCTACTTCACAACATCGTAAGAAACTATTATTACAACTATCTGACAGCTAGGGAAACAGACACACAAGGGTGAAGTAACCTACCCAAACTCTGAGGCACTGGCAAACAGAAACGCACGTTCTACTCAACTCCTATGTTTTCTCGCAAATATTTCCTTTCATTCTCTCACTAGCACAACAAGCTAACACTCTGTAAGTAAACATAACCATTAACTTTTCCAAAAATCGCTAAGTAGGGAGTTTTAATGAAACACAGACCCCTTCAACACAGTATGGTTTAAGAATGAACACATTCCACAGTTAACATGTTAGGTAAACTCCTGCCCTTTCCCAAATTTCTTTGGCTGAAACATTCTCTCCCTACTGCGATCTCCCATTACTGTACTTGTTTCTCCTCCACGAAAGGAGACAATTTCACTCTATACTCCAACACAGAATCGCTCTAAAATAGGTTCGCTTTTTCCAGCGTCCTGCTTTTCTGATGACAGCAGCTTTCCTGGCCTTCCGCGTAGTCCTCATAGGCTCTGAAGGCAGCTGCCACTTTTCTCCAAACATCAATCGCAGCCTCCGGTTCCCAACCCCCGGGCCCTGGCGTCCGCGCTCTCTTCCCCATCACCCTACCGCACCGCTGCCTCCCGCCCACTCCGCGCAGCGTCAGGGACTCATGCTCACCTCGGCCCCGGACAGGAAGGGGTGCGAGGGCCCTGTGATCGTCAGGTAATTGTCATTTCCTCCGGGAAACTGGAAACCAAAAGAAAGCCGCGGGGATAAGTTAGGGGAAGCAGGGAGTTAGCTCGGAGCGACGGATTCTGACCCAGACATTATGACAACACCCCCCAAACCCCGCTCTCTCCCCCCTCCCGTCTGCCGCCGCTCTGTCCGGCTTCCCGCTTCGGCTTCAACCCCGTCAGCCGCGCTCTCTCGCCAGCCTTCTTAACGCTCAGGAGCCTACCTCCATCTTCACACAACGGCTATCAGGGTCTCAGTGAACTCATCACTCCCACCGCCCCTCACACAGGACACGGAACTGCCGTCACTTCCGCAACGTCGTCGTCGCTCTCCGCTGATTGGAAGGAGCGCCTTGGGCTGTTGCGAGTCAGGCCCGGGAAGGCCGAGCGGACTGAAAGGCTAGCTACCGCCTCCTGGAGCTTGGTGGGATAATGGCATGTAGGAGTGTTAGAGGCGTCCCCGGAGGTGGTATCTGGGTATTACCGTCACTCCGACCGAAACGGGATTTCGAGGGAGAGCAATAGAGACGTTAACTGGGCTAGAGGGGCCGGAGGTCGATAGATTGAGCGGCTAGAGAGGCCGGAGGTAAGTGGCCGTAGAAGTCGGGCGGACCCGGAATCCAGAGGAAAAGGGACCATGACTTATGCTTATCTCTTCAAGTACATCATCATCGGAGACACAGGTAACCCGCGGGCTACAATCCTCAAGCTGGGGCGGGGATCCGAAACACCCAAATCGGGGCTTGGGGGCGGGGCTCATTTAGTGGGCTGGGCGATTAAGTGAAGCGGGGGCGGGGCGGGCCGCCGGGGGCGGGGCTCGGGGCTCCCCTTCCCCAGTCCTGGACGCCCCGACACTGGTCTGTTCTCGCTGCCTAACTCCTAGCGCACGCGTCGTCTTCTTTCAGGTGTGGGGAAGTCATGTCTCCTCCTGCAGTTTACAGACAAGCGGTTCCAACCTGTCCACGACCTCACAATAGGTAAGCGCATATACCTCTCGTAGAATAGATTATGAAATCTGAATAAGTAGAAAGTTAGCAGCTTTAGTGTTCGGAGTAGAAAAGTTACGTCTCCCTATTTTTGGGTTAGTCCAAAGTTATGCTAAGAGAAGAGTGACTAAATGCTGAGAAATGGGCAGTAGTGTAATGGGGAGTAAGTAATTGAAAGGTGACTGGATTTAGAGATGACTGTGAGGTATGGATTAGTTGCCTTAGGATTTTTTTTAAACAAATGTGATTTGTATGTTTATGTAAAATCCTATGAAAGCATACTGTTAATTAAAAAACTCGCCTTACTCTGCGGTAAATTAGTGTGAACCTCATTACTTTTTCAAAGTAATCACTTCCGTATAGATTTTGTGTGTGTGTGTTGGAGAGGAGGAAGCAAATGGAAGAGCCATCCCAGATCTAGAATAAAAGGTACATGAAACTGGTAACTTTTGTTTTAAAGAAAAGATATGATAATCATGAGTTTCAGAAACACTCTGGTAATCGTGGGAAATGTGAACATCTTCCACAAATTTGTGATATGGGATGACCTATCACAATGGGTTGTTAGTGAATTTTAACAACCCATTCCCCATAATCTCCATAACTCCAACCCAAATAAAGATTATATACATAAAAGTAGTCTTCTTGCCATGCAGATGCAGTTTCAGAATAAAATCCCTAGCTCCCATTCTTACTATATCGCCACTTCCAAGACCCACATTATGGAAATCTGAAGCTACTACTGATCCCACAGTACTGATTCAGAGCCAAATAACTAAAGTGGTTAGAAAAGGATTTAGTATCAACAGGAAACTATTTTTGTAAATGACTATTGTGAACAACCGCAATGTGCTAGGTGCTAAGTGATACATTGCACAAGGCAAACGTGCCTACATTGAAGCTCCAGTGTAGGAGGTGAGGTGAGGCTGGGGGCAGATATCAGTGAATAAATTACTATTGCAAAAGGGGATAAGAGGCTGCCACATCTATCAGGAAAAGCTGAAAATGGAAGCATGAGCAGGAACTAGCCAGGCGAAGGGGTTGTGGAGATGAGAGAAAAGTGATCAGGGCAAGAGGGAAGAACAGGTGCAAAGGCTCAGGAATAACAGAGATCAGGCTAATTTGGAAAACTGAAAGTAATTTAATATGGCTTGACCATGGAATTTAAAGTGAAGAGTGACAAGAAGTAAGGGTAGAGAACATCTGGGGTAGGGAAGGGGAGAGGTGAAGTTTTGACACACCTAAAGGTAATGGGAGCAAGTGACAGGTTTCAATGTAACGGAATGAAGTGATCAATCAAGTTTCCCCGGAGTCCAATATATGCTCTGTTTTTTTCTGACTTCAGTCTTCTATACCAAGATAAACAAGGCAGTTGGCTATAAAACATGCACAAAATACAAAGGTTTCTTCATAATTAGAGGAAGATGCATAAAAGGGGACAGAAGTTGTATTTTTTAATTCTTCACCATTGAAACTCCATTCCTCTTGTCCAGAAAGAAAACAAAATTAGTGACTTTTTTTTTAGTAACTATCATTATTCTTGATGATGCAGTCTAGAATAGTAAGAAACAATTTTTTTAATCTGCTTATTGACTGTAAAACTTTAGAGTTGAGAGAGATTCTGGATATATTGTGTCTGGGGCCCCTGAATAGCAGAAGCTGGATTAGTGCTGTTTATTACCTGCAGATCAGAATTCCTGGAGTAAAGTACTGTGTAAAGATAGAAAATAGGACAAGTTGTTTGACTTAGAATCAAGTATTTTTAATGTAAGTGATCGATTTTTAAGTTTTGCCTTGACATTACCTTGACAGAAATTGAATGCCAGGTAAACCAAAACCTTTATTCAGACTATCTGTTTCCAAACCCCTGTGAGGAATGCTGTTTTCTGATGAACTCTTGGAATTATTGGAGATCTGAAATGTTTCATTCTTGAGAACCTATTCTTAGATAGGTGCTTTTCTAAAAAAATTTCTAAAATTGCAAAAAGCAAGTATTTATTGTTTCATATAGAGGACTAGAGAGTGACTTTGGGAAAATATTGGGAAATATTTTCAAAAAATTTAGAAGTTTTTTAAAAAGTTACAAAATTAAACTTTTCTTAATCAAATTTAAGCATTAAACAATAATTCCAAAAATTCATTCACTTTTTCTATTTGATTTCTTAATTAATTTTTATCCCTATATATGCTTTTCAGTTATATTCCTGAGGTGGTTGTCACCTAGAACACAGTTTTTAATTCTAGAAGATAAAACTTTAAGGAGCACAAAATTAATTGGAGCAAATAGGGAACTGTAATGGGCTTAGTGGCACTAAGTGGGGAGGATGAGTCATTAGCACAATGAGGACAAGTATGAACCTTTTGTCACCATGGTTGTTCATGAGAATCACATTCTTTCTCTCCGTTTTCACTGACAGGCGTGGAGTTTGGGGCCCGTATGGTCAACATTGATGGAAAACAAATCAAACTTCAAATCTGGGATACGGTAAGAGAAAACAAAAATACTTTAGTCCCAAATATAATAGTAAAGGCTGATGCAGGGATAAAGGGCTATGATGGAGGAGCTAAGGATGGAGGTCAGAGTTCAGTTCAGTTCAGTCGCTCAGTCATGTCCAGCTCTTTGCGACCCCATGGACTGCAGCACACCAGGCTTCCCTGTCCATCACCAACAGCTGGAACCTGCTCAAACTCATGTCCATCGAGTCAGTGATGCCATCCAACCATCTCATCCTCTGTCATCCCCTTCTCTTCTTGCCTTCAATCTTGCCCAGCATCAGGGTCTTTTCCAGTGAGTCAGTTCTTCGCATCAGGTGACAAAAGTATTGGAGCTTCAGCTTCAGCATCAGTCCTTCCAATGAATATTCAGGACTGATTTCCTTTAGGATGGACTGGTTGGATCTCCTTGCAGTCCAAGGGACTCTCAAGAGTCTTCTCCAACACCACAGTCCAAAAGCATCAATTCTTTGGCGCTTAGCTTTCTTTATAGTCCAACTGCCACATCCATACATGACTACTGGAAAAACCATAGCTTTGACTAGACGGACCTTTATTGGCAAAGTAATATCTCTGCTTTTTAACATGCTTTCTAGGTTGGCATAGCTTTTCTTGAAAGGAGCAAGCATGTTTTAATTTCATGGCTGCAGTTACCATAAGCAGTGATTTTGAAGCCCAAGAAAATAAAGTCTGTCACTGTTTCCATTGTCTCCCCATCTGCTTGCCATGAAGTGATGAGACTGGATGCCATGATCTTAGTTTTTTGAAAATTGAGTTTTAAGCCAGCTTTTTCACTGTCCTCTTTCACTTTCATCAAGAGACTCTTTAGTTTTTCTTCGCTTTTCTGCCATAAGGGTGGTGTTGTCTGCATTTCTGAGGTTATTGATATTTCTCCTGGCAATCTTGATTCCAGCTTGTGCTTCATCCAGCCTGGCATTTCGCATGATGTACTCTGCATATAAGTTAAATTAAAAGGGTTACAATATACAGCCTTGACGTACTCCTTGCCCAATTTGGAACCAGTCCATTGTTCTATGTCTGGTTTTAACTGTTCCTTTTTGACCTGCATACAGAGGTCAGAGGAGGTCAAGTGAAATCAAAGAGACAGGGAAGCTTTTACTTCCATCTGTTACAGTTACAAATTCTGAATGCCATGTCTTTTTGTTTCAAATAACCCAAGTATATATGAGTTTGTTTTGGTAAATATATTGATTAAATAATCCCAAATTTAGGAATTTCCTAGCAGTCTAGTGGTTAGGACTTGGCACTTTCAGTGCACGGGCAGCATAAGGGTTTGATCCCTGGTCAAGGAACTACCATCCCACAAGTCATCCAGCGTGGCCAAAAAAAAAAAATCTCAGATTCATTTGCATCTTACTTTGGAATGCATTTTGATTCTTAAGAAATGAGCCTATCTGATCTTGTAGAAATGGATGCTTTATATATCTTGAAATTATATATAATATGATGCTTCCATTTGGGGGAAATGAGAAAACTTAATTCTCTTTATCTCCATTTTAATTCTTTGCTGCTTCGGATTTTTTTTAAAACAGGAGATGGACAAAGATACCTCAGACTGATGCAGATCAATCCAAATTGAATGGCTTACTCTTTCTAGCTTTTTTTTTTTAATATTTATTTTTATTCATTTATTTGACTGCACCGGCTCTTAGTTGCAGCAGCAGGATCTTTAGTTGCAGTATGTGGGATCTAGTTCCCTGGCCACGGATCAAACTCTGGCCCCCTGCATTGGGAGCTCAGCGTCTTAGCCACTGGACCACCAGGGAAGTCTCTTTCTAACTTACTGCCTCGGAAACTTTGGTTCAGGAAATTGATTGAGATTAAGAAGTAAAGTGATTTGATTTAAAAAATCATTTGTGATAGTGCACTGGAAGTGTTTTCATTTGCAAAAGTTAAATGCTTCTATTGATTCAACCATCACACAGGCCTCCCTCAGACTTCTCTTTTAGCTCTTGGGAGGACTTGAGGAAGGAGAGGGCTTTCAACCATAGCGGAAGAGGAAAAAAAGTAAATTAGAAGCCAACCAGGAATCAAATGATTTAAGACATAAAACTATTAGGGAAAAAAATAAAATTTAAGTGAGCTCTTGGAGGGAAAAAATATGTTTTAGATCTTAACGTGTGGTTAATATTACCAACAAAGTTCTTTAGAATTACTTTTGGATTTTGGTGTTCTAACAGGTATGCAATAAGACACTTATATGACTGTTGTAGTAAGAGATGGTTGTACTGTTGGAAATGTAACCTAGAACTAGTGTACTAGAACGGTCTTCTTACCTTAAATCTGGCTTTAGATTATGTGACATAATGTTTAAGAAAACAGACGTTTTTGCTATGGAGTATTATACTAAGCTCCTACATTTAAGTTACGGATTTGGTGTTTATAGAATTTTAAACTTTTGGCCAGTTATTGAACTGACCTTTGAGCCTAATTTTTCACATTGGTGTTAATTGTTAGTATCATGAATGTTATCGTTGGTATATCATGTAAAAGCTATTTATTTTCCCATGTCCAGATCTTAGTTTCCCTATCTTTAAGAACAATAGTCTCCCATCCTAATCTTTATGTAGGGACAGAAGGATAAGCAATTTCAAGAATGTGAAAACTTTTCTGATAGAATAGAGTCAATGGCCAGGGAATTCATATTTAGATGATTTTGCTTCCTTTGATGAAACCTGTCCTCCCCAAAAACCAAAAACCTATTCCATCAAGAAAGCAAAAGTATCCTGTATATGGGGGCATTAGTAAATTGCTCAGTTATAAATGAATCTTTATATCTTGGCCCCATTGGAAATGAAAATAGAGAATAAACTTGAATTTTTTTTAGGACAGCTCTGTCTTGGGCCCTGGACTTCTTTCCCTAGTCGTTACTCCTATTTGCTATGACATGATCCCAGTAAGGGACATCTTGGTAGTCCTGCCTTTGCGTATGTGTGTGCTAAGTCACTTCAGTCATGTCCAATGCTTTGTGACCCTGTGGACTGTAGACCACCAGGCTCCTCTGTCCATCGGATTCTCCAGGCAGGAATACTGGAGTGGGTTTCCATGCCCTCCTCCAGGGGATCTTCCCAATTCAGGGATCAAACCCGCGTTTCTTAAGTCTCTTGCAGTGGCAGAAGGGTTCTTTACCATTAGCACCATCTGGGAAGTCCCGTCCTGCCTTTATCAGTCACTAAAGGTCAGTTAGTATATGCCTAATTTAAGTGCTTTGTATCTAATTTTCTACGTTGATCCATTGGAATGAAACTTCTATTATATAGAGCTTTGGCATTCTAAGATAATTTTCTAAGACAAAGGAGTGGAAACAAAAATAGAAACAAAAAACAAAGGTGATATGTTCAGCATCATATGGGACTGAAAAATACTCTGAGTTTCTAGCTCTATTTCCTGTTCTCTCCTAGGGGATATTGTGTGGAAATTTCTTTGTCACACTGACTGTAGGGTAAATACTTTCAGTGACAGGAAGCCAGGGATGCTAAACATTCAGCAGTTAAATGGACAGTCTCACAGGAAGAACTGAACCACCCAAAATATCAATTGTACTCCGGCTGAAAGATATTCATTTCCCACCTGGACTTCTTCCTGGGCATTCAGGTTTTCTTTTCGCCAATTCTCTTTTCTTCATAGAAGTTCTTTTGTAAAATTAAGTCCTTTGTGTTAGTGTGGCATCTGATCAAGTAACTTCTCTGCAAATAATCTGGTTTTGTTGGGATTTTTTTTTGTTGCCACGTTGATGGGAAAGGCTGGACAAGAATCCTTCCGTTCCATCACCCGTTCCTACTACAGGGGAGCAGCCGGTGCACTGCTGGTGTACGACATTACAAGGTGAGTCAGATCTGCTGGGTGAGAGGGAGACTCTTTCCTCTGTTCTCACAATCTTTTTAATCCACTGAATTTAGTAAGAATGCTAAAGAGGAATTGCCTCTTCTAATTTTTCTTTACACATAAAAGTTTCCCCCTTTTCCTATGCATTTGGAATTGCTTTGGCATTTTGAAATGGGCCTCTGACCCACTTTTGAAATTTCTCTGCTGTAGGCGTGAAACCTTCAACCACCTGACCTCATGGTTAGAGGATGCCCGGCAGCACTCTAGTTCCAACATGGTTATCATGCTGATTGGGAATAAGAGGTAAAATCTTATTTGTATAAATAATAAGTACTAGAAGTCGTCTAGGTACTCTTTGGATATTGAATCATTTGGGACCTAAACTTTTTTAGTTTAGATTCATTAGTGTCTGAATTTAAAAAAGTTTTTTTATTGTAGTGAAATATATGTAATATAAAACTTACCATTTTAACCGTTTTTTTTTTCATTTTGACCATTTTTAAGTGTACAGTTCCGTGGCATTAAGTACCTTCACATTGTTATACAACCATCACCACCGTTTATCTCCAGAACTTATCTTCCCCAACTGAAACTCTTTTCCCATAAACACTAATTTCACGCTCCCCATCCCACTGTTGTTGTTTAGTCGCTAAGTTGTGTCCAACTCTTTGTGACCCTATGGACTGTGGCCCGCCAGACTTCTCTGTGGGATTTCCCAGACAAGAATACTGGAGTGGGTTGCCATTTCCTTCTTCTGGGGATCTTCCCAGCCCAGGGATTGAAACCTCATCTCCTACATTGCAGGTGGATTCTTTACCTCTGAGCCATCAGGGAAGATCCCCATCCCCCTAGCCCCTACCAATCACCATTCTACTTTCTGCCTCTTCTGACTACTTTAGGAATCTTACAATATCTGTCCTCTTGTTCCTGGCTTTTGTTTAGCATAACATCCTCAAGGTTGATATATATTGTAGCGTGTGTCAGAATTTTCTTCTCTTTTAAGGCTAGATAGTAATCCATTGGATGTATTTACCACATTTTCTTTATTATCCATTGATGTACACTTCAGTTGCTTCTAACTTTTGGCTGTTGTGAATAATGCTGCTGGTCAGCATGGGTGTACGAAGATCTCCGTGGGTCCCTGCTTTCAGTTCTTTAGGATATATGCCCAGAAGTGGAACTGCTGGATCTTACGGAAATTCTGTTTAATTTTTTGAGGTACTGCTATACTGTTTTCCATAGTGTCTGCACTACTTAACATTACTACTCTCAGTGCACAAGCATTCCAGTTTCTCCACATCCTTAGCAACATTTGTTATTCTCAATGAATTTTCTAAGGCACCCATAGGCCAAAAGACATACTTGATAGTTTTGTTATTAAATAGTTAGGTCTAAACAAAATAGCAGGTATTTTTGTCATAGCAACTGAGTGTTTGAAAAATGAGAAACATGAATTAAAAGGAAAAGAATTCCTTATTTCATTCTTAAGTAACCGTAATTACTTGCTAATGACCTGTGCATGCCTATCAGGCACAGCACAGCTTGTCAAACCCTGGAATTAATATTGGACACTTACCACTCTCTTTTCTGTTGCAAATTGATTTTTGTGCAGTGTTTGCTTTTTGTCACAGCAGCTGCCAAGAATGCAGCCTCACAAAGAAGTACAAATGTTGAATCTATCGTGATCTGATTTTGACACTGCCAATTATATTAAGCTTGTATTTATGTGGGGGCTTCTCTGGTGGCTCAGTGGTAAAGAATCCGCCTGCCAGTGCAGGAGACACGGGTTCGATCCCTGGGTTGGGAGATCCCCTGGAGAAGGAAATGGCAACCCCCTTCAGTGTTCTTGCCTGGGAAATCCCATGAACAGAGGGGCCTGGCAGGCTATACAGTCCATGGGGTCGCAAAAGGGTCAGATGTGACTTAGCGACCAAACAACAACAATTTATGTGGTGTTCTGATGTGGAGTGTTGCTGTGTTTCCCTTGAGTATTTAAAATAACCTGTGGCACCTAGAACTGTGGCCACAGACTGAGTATACTCATTGGTTCAGCCAATTTGTGAAAAACCTTAACTACATCCTAGATATTGTGCTAGACCCTGAGTGGGCAAGGTGAAAACAAAATCCTGCCCTCATTCCCATGGAGCTCACAGTCTAGTGGGGACATAGATATTAAATACAAAATGATTTGTATCTGTTTACAAATTATGATAAATGCAGTGAAGGGGAAAAAAAGGGCACTATAAAAAAGAGTACCAGGATACTTATTTATTTTTTATAATTTTATTTGGGCTTCCCTGGTGACTCAGATGGTAAAGAATCTGCCTGTGATGCAGGAGGCCAGGGTTCAATCCCAGGGTTGGGAAGATCCCCTGAAGGGATTGGCTACCCACTCCAGTGTTCTTGCTTAGACAATCCCATGAACAAAGGAGTCTGGGGTCTTAGTTGCTGCTTGTGGGCTTTCTCTAGTTTTGGAGAGCAGGAGCTACTCACTAGTTGCAGTGTTCAGGCTTCTCGATTTTGTGACTTCTCTTGTTGCGGAGAGGCATGCAGGCTTCAGTAGTTGTGGCAAATGGACTCAGTAGTTGTGGCACACCTGCTTAGCTGCTCTGCTCTGAGGCATGTGGGATCTTCCCAGACCAAGGGTCAAACCAGTGTCCCCTGTGTTGGACCACCGGACCACCGGGGAAGCCCCAGGGTACTTACTTTTGATTTAGAGTTGTAATTTAAGCTGGACTCTGAAGGATGGGCAAGAGTTCACGGGGCAAAGAGTTTTTAAAAAGGTGTCAAATAGGGGTAAGAAACTCTGTGAAAGCTTTAAACTGGGAAGAAGCTTGATAAGTTTATAATGTTGAAAGAAACCTGGTGTGGTTAGACTAAATCAAAGGGGAATGGCACATGAGATTGGAAAAGAAGGTAGGGGCCAGATGTCATGGCACTTACAGACCTGAGTGAAGAGTCTGGATTTTATTCTAATCACCGTAGGAAGCATTTAAGAGTTTTAAGCAGAGAAGTAGCTTGATCAGTGGAGAAGGAGATGGCAACCCACTCCAATGTTCTTGCCTGGAGAATCCTGTGGACAGAGGAGCCTGGTGGGCTGCTGTCCATGGGGTCGCATAGAGTCGGACTCGACTGAATCGACTTAGCATGCATGCATGCGTTGGAGAAGGAAATGGCAGCCCACTCTCTTGCCTGGAGAATCCCAGGGACGGAGGAGCCTGGCGGGTTGCCGTCTATGGGGTCGCACAGGGTCGGACACAACTGAAGCGATGTAGCAGCAGCAGCAACAGCTTGATCAGATTTTTAAAAGATCTGGAGGGGAGCAAGGGTTGATGTGGATCTCAGCTGCGGCAGTCCAAGTGAGAAAGTGGTGTATTGGCCTAGGTCAGTGACACTGGAGAGAGAGAGAAAGGATGATTGTAAGGTACATTTTGGAAGTACTTCGCTTTGGGGTGAATTGGGTATTTGGTGTGAAGGAAAAATTGTTAATAATAACCTTGGGTTTTGGCTTGTGCCATTTATGGAGATGTGGAAGTGTAGGACAGAGTCAGCTTGGGGGAAAAGATGGTGTTTCATTTTGATGTACATCTGAGGTGCCTTTTACACATAAGTAGAAATGAACAGGCAAATGGACAAACAGATCTGGAACTTAGAGGTATGTCTGGGCTACGTGTTCAGATTTAGGACTGTTGCCATTTCGGGTTAGTTCTTCCTTGGTCTGCACACAAGCTCATGAAAAATAAGCATACGTTTTGCAGATTTGTTGTTCTCTAGTGGACTTACTCCTGGATTTTTTCTTTTCATGAGGAAAAACCGGAATCTTCCCAAATGAAAATTTCTGGTTTGAAAAATGAAAATCGGACAGCTCACCATAATCTTATTCCGCATCCTTTTATCCTGTGTTTCATAAAGTCTTTCCATGCCACTTTATTTTCCCTCAGTCCTTGGCTCTGTTCTCAGTATCACCTAATTTTATCCATATCATTTTCTCTGAATCCTTCATTTCCCTGGTGGCAGGCTGCTGTTTATTACACATGTTAATAATGATACTAGTGAGTTAAGGCAACTGGGTTCTCCTTATTCCTTGCTGTCTCTCTTCTTGTGGCTTGATTCCAGTAATGAGGAAGACACTTATCACTGTGTGGTGTGACATCCATGACTTTTCTACTTCCCAATAACTGGAATTTCCCTTTCCTCTTCTTTCCTTTGGTTTAACTGGATCTCCTTCAAAAAAGAAGAATACAGCATAGACCTTGAGAAACTATGGGGCTTGCCTAACCTTTTATAAACCCTTTTCTCTGTAATAAGAGATAAGGCATTGTCCTCAACTGTGCAGCTGCTGTCAAGAATCTGATCTGAAGAATATTTTCCCAGTGGCTACAGAGATCAGTAACCCTGTACAAGAGGACACCATTCAGGGATCTGCATTCTTTATGGATTAACTGGCAGTTGAAACAGCTGTGGGATTCTTTCAGAATAAATTTCTTCTTTCACTTGGATCTTTTTTTAGTTTTCTCCCCAATTAATGATTAATCTCTTGCAGTGACTTAGAGTCTCGTAGGGATGTGAAGAGAGAAGAAGGAGAAGCCTTTGCTCGGGAACATGGACTTATATTCATGGAAACTTCAGCCAAAACCGCCTGCAATGTTGAGGAGGTACTATTTGGGAAAAAGTAGGGAAAGCTTTTCAGAGATTACACCGTATCTTTGTCCCTTCCCCCCCCCCCCGCCTCCAGAATTCTCCTCCCCTTAAAACATGGGTAAGAAAAGGATGTCTTGTGGTCATAGTTACCATGTATCTCCCTTTAAGGGAATTGTTCCATTTGTTTTTCCTTGATTCCTAAGGCTTTACTTTTATATTAAGTAACATTACCTGGTAAGTGTGGATTGACACTACTGTTATTGTAAATCATCTTAGTTGGAGGAACTAATGAATTCCATCTTAGTCATTCCTAAGTCTGGTGTTGAATCTGTCTAAGTAACTGACTCAGAAGAGCGCATGTTTGTTTTTTTTTTGCAGTGTGTGCCAATCTGGGAACCCTAGGTACATCTTGTGTCAGTACCAAAATACCATAGAATCCCTTTTTTCTATTTGAAATTGTTTGGAATGGCTTTTACAGGACCTTTTGTATTTTTACTCAATTCTCCTAATGGTTCCCAATTCACCTTTGAAATCCAAATAGGAATAATATTTGTATTCTCTTTTCCTAATTTCTCTACCTAAACTTGAGCCTAATACTATGATTTATGTCTCCTTCAGGCCTTCATTAACACAGCCAAAGAAATATATAGGAAGATCCAGCAGGGTTTATTTGATGTCCACAATGAGGTAAGATAGGGTGAGGGGCTGACAATTAATTTTGCTTTGTTTTAAACAGGACAGGATGCTTCCTAGAATATAAGCACTTCCTGTCTAACATGATACTGTATGAAGCTATATGAACTGGCATAGCTTGTCTGTTTTTTTCTCAAGTCTGAGACCCAGACTGCTTAAAGAGATTCTTAATTGCCGATCTAAAAGGTTTATACATTATGGGAGGTTTTCTTCTCAACCTCAGGTTTTTACTATTCCAAAGCATGGGGGAGGTGTGATTCTTAATTGTTTAGCTTGTCATTTCTATAAAGCACATTTGGGGGAAAAAAAATGAATTATATGCTGCCACTTCTGTTTTACCTACTCTTACCAATCACATCCTGATCCTGCACATAGCTATGAAACTTAAGTATTAACAGTCGCTTTTAAAATGGGCACAGAGGCCACTTCCAGTGATCTATAATACCACAGCTGGTCATCTTATCTTCACCATCACAGATTATTGTTCCACAGCAGTCTGGCTAAGGCGCATGGTTACCTGCCAAGGCCATACCTGCTTCTAGATATTGTAATTAATGATTTCTCCTTTTATCCCTCTTTCTCCCACTTACTTCCACACTGAGGTGGGAACTATTGCCTCTTTTCTCTCACAGGCCAATGGCATCAAGATTGGACCCCAGCAGTGTATTTCAACCTCAGTGGGATCCAGCGCCTCCCAGCGGGGCTCTCATGACGTGGGGGCTGACTCTGGCTGCTGCTGAACAACTGGCCTGGACTCTTTTTTTTCCTTCCTGGAACAGCTTCAGATCAATAGGCTTAAAGAAAGAGGTCTTACATGCTTTGGCTGAGAAAAGCCTCTTTTCAAGGTGTGATGTTTTGCCTTTCCACTTAAAGACCAGGGGAGAATTTGGGCCCTTATTGACCTGTCCTTCTTCAGGGACGTGAGCATTCCCTATAGATTAGGGCTCTTCTCATCCTGTTTTAATTTGTAAAATGTTAGGATCAAAGCTGATTGTCATGGTAGTTCAAAAATAAATTCTTTTATAAGCAGACACAATCTACTCCCCACCAAGAATTAGTAACAAAGGTCTAGGACGTTCTGCTTGAGCCCTTGAGGTGATTGGGATCTGGCTGTCCTTTTGGTTTTAGGTCCTCAGTCTAGGGACTTCATTGAGGTTTTTCACTTGCCACTATATAAGAATTGTTGCAGAAGGCAGTTCCTTCTACTTGAACTGCTCAAGGATGATGAACACTTCTCCACCATCCCATTTCTAGTTTCTCTATTTCAGAGTAACTGCAAAACTTTTGAGAGTAGTATAGTTGTTCTGGACCTGTAGCCACTTACTATCATTACCTAGAGAAAACATCTTTCCCTGTTTGTTTTGTTTTAGGGACCAGACCTAACATTGGTAAGTCAGTCTTTCACCAAATAGACTCCTACTGTTTTATTCCACTCACTTCTTAAGGAGACCTATATAGACTTTCTGTCAAGCTAATCTGCCTACTGTACATGACATATTTGCTTCCACTCCTACGCCTTTGCACATGCCCTACGATACACTACTGTTATACTCAAAGTCCACATTTTGTTCCTTCAGAAAGCCTTCTTTGACTGACCTAGGGACTTCTGAACAATTCTTGACACAGTACCTTTTAGTTTTCATATATTGTTTATTCATATGTATATTTATTTGTATTTATGTTACTTTGTAAATATGTTTTATAGTAGCCTTGTGTGTGGAACCTGTCTCCCCATATAGGCTGTAAGCTCCTTGAGAGCAGGAACCCCTGGTATCCTTTTGCTTTTGTAAACCACTTCCTCCACCATTCCTTCACAGTGCCTAGTGCTACTCGTGTGACCACTAAATTTGACTGACAAAGACTTGGAACAGGTTTATTTTAGGCTGCAGAGGAAACAAAAAGCCTTACAGTCATCTCTTTGTAATTCTATCTCAGTCTCTTCCATCTGCTTACCCTGGATTCTTTATTGCTCTTCTCCTTCTCCTCTCTCTCCTTTCCCTGGCTCTTTGCCTCCATTCCATGCAGCATACAATAAAGCTGCCTGCTTCCAAGCAGTCAAATAAGTGGCTACTTCTCCATTTGAAGAGCATACAATACTATCCTAGTCAAGTCTGTCTCTGCTGTACTTATCATGCAGCCTTCTGGGTCAGTTGCTATACTGATGTCTCATTTTCTTCCACAGCACTGCGGTCTTGTGAATTTTTTTCTTTTTTTCTTTTTTGGTTGTCGATAAATTGTTTCATTATTAAATATATGCATGTATCCAAGCTGCTCACATTTCATGTGTCATTTCTGATTGTATCCCAAACATAAGTAGATACTCTTCTTCTAGGGAATTGTATCAAAGGTATTGGAAGAACCCTTCTTGAGATACATTCATTTTATACTGGATTCTGCCCCCAGTAGCAGTAGTATTAGTTACACTGTACCACAGGAAGTTGGAAGGCGTATGGAGTACTGCTTTGATTAAGGTTTGGTTTGGTTTTGTTTTTAAAAACTCCTACCTCATCCAAAAAGGATTAAGGCTGTTGAATTTGGGTGGTCTGCTCATACCGGAGACAGAATTAAAGTAAATAAAATGTTATGGATTCTGTACAGGAGTTTTCCTCTATCGGTCAAAGAAACCTTTAGTGATCAAGATGAATCAGAACATTGATCAGACATAGCATTCTGTCTAGAGCAGCTGCTTTTGGAGTGTATCTTTTTTTTTTAACATGGTAAACAACTCAAATGGAGTATCTCTTGAATTGATAATCCCATATTATCCAAAAACCACTCATAACCTTCTTTACTCAGGTATTTCATCAGTTTTAAGCATAAGAAATGAGAGTATCTGGGCAAATTCATGACCTTTGTTGATCACTGCTGATGTTCTGAAATGGTCATGAAGAGTAACAGAAAATGCATCTCCCACCCCCATGTGAAGAATACTGGTTATAAGATAATATGAGTGTTGGTTGATTTTTGAAGCCCAGGACCCTTGGAAATCCTACTACTTATAGCGGTCTAAGTCATTACTATTTATAGGTCATTGCATATGGCAGGGATACCCATTCCCCTTTCTGTCTGTGCTTAATAACTGGTTCCTTTGATAGCGGGTTTATTTTGAAACAAATAAGCAGAAGGATAATAGGCTCTCATTCTAAAAACTATAATGAAGGTCATATCTGTACATGCATTTACACATTGTTCTGGTAAGCCCTAATCCTAACATCAAATTTGATATAAGGACAGTGGTAGCCAAGGAAGAATTTGGCGAACAGATTTTGTTCAGTATACAGAGAAATGTACTTGGCCAAATCTTCTGTGATAAAATGTTGACTCACATGACTCCTTAAGGTCTCTGAGCTCCTACTATGTGTGACCATGCAAATGTTACTTCTTGAGAAATTCCTTTAATGATAGGGAAAGACACCCTTCACTCAGGATTTCCAAAAAATTAAAAACTTCCTGTAGCAAGTTTTAATAGCAGTAAACTAGAAAACATGGGTAAGTCTTTCTCATTGAGGGCAAGAGAATTTCACCTACTGTAAAATTATTTCCATAACAATTTACTCAATCATTATCGTTAGGAAATTACTCTGCAGCCAATATTTCTAAGGCAGTCTCTTAATGCCTGCCTTGCATATAATTTCTCCTCTAAGACATCGTTTGCTCTATCCATATTCACAAGTAGTTTGGGTCTATTGATGAATTTAGACCTTTTTTTTTTTTAAGTTGAAATTCTTTCCTGAATTCTGTTCATTTCCAACTGACTAGCAGTACTCTGTACTGTCAGAACACCTGAAAACTTGCGAGCGAGACATAAGGATTCGAAGTATCTAGAATAGATGCATAACCTATGCTGATATTATGCTGATATCCTGAGGATTGAGAAATCTCTAAAGGATTATCCCAGGAACTCAGAAAATCCACTCACTTCAAGAATTAATTTTTGCTCCTTTGATTTGGTTAAGATCGCTTCACTTGTATGAGAGAGGGTGGGGGTTGCCACTAGACACACTCAGCATTATTCCAGGTTTCTTCCCCATCGTGACTGAGGGGGTACTCTGATTACGTAAAGGAGAGTACGTTTGGGCTGAACCTAAGCAGTCGGACAGGACGCCGAAAAGGGCTTCAGATTCCTTAAGCACTCCTTCCTCCTCCTGGCCCTAAAGGCACCAGCCCGATCCAAGATGGCTTCCCAGAAACAGGTAACTAAATGTTTTAGTTTAGAGCGCCCCCAACGGCGGGGGTCAAGAAAAGAAAGATTCGGAGAGATCCGAAAGCCAGTGAACGGAGAGCGGTAGGAGACAAGGTACCGCCAGATTTTCTTTTCAATCAGGCATATGTGTGGTTGCCTCAGCCTTTTAGGACCTCCCATCCTCAAGAGACTTCCTGGATGGAGCTCATATTACCCTGCTGGAAGAGGCGGGGCGTCGGCCCTGCTATTGGCGGGTGGGAGCGTAGGTGGGCGGAGCAAGGGAGCATGGACTACTAGCAAGCTAGATTGAGGCGAGGGCTGGCCATGCTCCGCCGGAAGGCGCCTTGTTCTCCGAAAGGGTGAGTTGAAACGCTGGCTGGAAAGGAAGCGCCGGGACTTGTTCAGGTAGGCTTTTAAGCACACGCCCGCCGCTCAGTGCTGATCCAAGAGTCTTTGCAAAAGCTGAGGCTCTTAGATTGGTTTTCATAACTCATCCTCCTCCTCGCTCCCCCGCCCTCTGTCCTTCCCCCAGTTGTGCGGGATCAGGTGCTGGGTGATGCTCCGGACTGAACCATTCTCCTTTGTGAGAGGCCGGGGGAGAGGGCGGCTGCCGGCCCGCGGGGCCCGAACCGGGCTGATCCGCGAACGCGGCTGCCCCGGCCCCTGTGAAGTTTTTAGGCCTTGTCATTGCATTACTGGGCATCGTGTAGATTTGAGGCAGATCCGTTTTCCCTTTGCCCCTTCAGAGGGAAAACTCCCCGGCTCCGTTTGGTCACTCCATACTTTGGACTCAGAAGTGGGAGTTTGGGGTTTTGGGTTTGTTTTTTGTTTTTTTTTTTCAAGCAATAAAGATGGTTAGGAGAGCAGGAGGTGAGCATGTGCGATTGTTTTACATTATTAGGTGTAATTTCTGTGGATCTTTGGGAGAGCGGAGCAGGCTTTTGGACAGTGTTTAGAGGTGGTGGGAAGAGAGGAGCTCAAGCTTTGCATCTCCATTGACAGGTCCGCAGAGCTCACTGGTTTTCTGTTGCATTATGTAAACTCTTCAGTGGCAGAAGACCCTCCCCCTTCCTCGGAGCGAAAGCAGTTTCTTTCTTTACCTGTCTCCAGTGTCGCAGGAAATTTCCCTGCCTTTGCGGCAGCTGTGCAAATGCAGCGGCTCCTACCTTTTAAGGGGCAGTCCTAAATGATTCAGGTCTTCAAGGAAGAAATGAATAGTGGTATATAGATGTTTGGTGGACCAATCTCTTTTCAATGACTGAGAACCGTGAGCCAGAAGTGGAAGACTTAGAACTTGATGTCTTTTTCTTTTAAAGAATAGACATAGTGGAATGCCCCAAACACCAGAGGAGCTGCGTTTTCTGTCTACTGCATCCTACCATCGCCCTAGCATCCACAGCTTGTTTACTCTTCATGTTGTTCTGAACCTATCAGTTCAGCCGGAGATTGTCTGCCTGTTATCCTTAGCATCAGGTGAGGTCCTATCCACTGTGGGGCACTTTAGGTACTAGAAGGTGAGTTTGTGATTTGAATAATATTCTCTTGTTAGTCCGTTAGATATGTCTTCTGCTTAGGAATTTCTTTTGTATTGATCAACAAATAGGTTTCAGAACAAACTGTGGTCCACCTCTTAGGGCGAGAACATGGGAAGTTTCTCATTCCAAATATTTTGGAATATCCCACCCCTTAAAGGAAAAAAAGAGTTATGATAAGGAAAATAACCTTTTTCATTTAAAGAGACAGGTAGTAAGAGTGGTATGCCAGTGGGTCTGCAAGGCAAAATGAAGGATGTTGGCCAAAGAGAAGGTACGTGTGTGTAAAGACAGGCTTCGGGGAAGGTTTAAAACTGCGGTAGCAAAGGAGTAATGGATTAGGATAAGTGATTTGATGAAACAGTGCATGGTTAGTGACACATAGTTCTTGCTTTCCTCGTGTTTGATGTATCCTGTACCTCTGGCGTTTTGAGTATGTCTGTTCCCAAATTGACAAAATCCATTTAGACATGGATAGAAATGATAGAAATAGAAATCTGCTGAGCTGGTTGTGAATCACCAGGAAACACAGATCTTGTATTTCCTGGGACAGTCTTCTCTGCAGCACCCGCTGGGTGATGGGGTGAAAGAATCTTGGTATTGTGATAACCACCACTGCAGAGTTTTGGTTGTAACAGGAAAAATTTACCACTTATTATTAGAAGGGTCAAGTTACTGGTAGGTAAGGTAGGATGGTGAAGGGAATTGATCTTTAAAAGAAACCAGTGTACATGTCTCCTTTGAAAAGGGTGAGGTTTTTCTGGGCAAAACTAACACTTTAGTAATTTGTGGGTTTCAAGCTCTGTACTTGCTTTTTGAAAGAATGAGATTTGATATTCATTCAGATGAATGCTAAATGCTTTGAAGATACTGTTTGTCTACAGTCCTGCAAGGGTTAAGCTATCTCTGAGCTTACGTTTAACCTAATAACTGAAGGATAAACAAGACAATATTGTTCTGGACCCTCCACCCTCAGCCTTAGAAGTGACTCCACTTCTGGAGTTGTATTTGAACCAGTCCCTGATCCGCAGGTCTTTGCTTGACCTATCCTTGCACCTATTATAACCAACTTAGTATTTACTCTTTTACTTTTAGCATTCTGTTCATTGGTAAACTATCATTTCAGATCGTACTCATCTCCTCTTTAATTAATTGTTCTTTTTCTCACAGAGCGGGTGGTCTTCCTTTCATCCTTCTGTTATACATATATATATATATATATTTTTTTTTTTTTTTTTTGAAACAGTTTATTTTCCATCAACCAAATTTCCGTTTTGGTGGAAGTTTATGGAAGTTCTACAAGTTTGATTTTGTTCACTTTGCCTTTTGTTTTGGCTCACTGACATTGTCCCTTTTCATGTCTGTCTTGAGACCATTTAAGAATGCAAAGAGACCCTAATTTTCAAGAGGGGTTCCTTTGGTGCCTAGTACCCAAATAACTTGACTTCCCTGGTAGCTTAGCTGGTAAAGAATCCACCTGCAATGCAGGAGACACTGGTTCAATCCCTGGGTTGGGAAGATCCCCTGGGGAAGGGATAGACTACCCTCTCCAGTATTCATGGGCTTCCCTGGTGGCTCAGATGGTAAAGAATCCACCTGCAATGTGGGAGACCTGGGTTCGATCCCTGGGTTGGGAAGATCCCCTGGAGGAGGGTATGGCAACCCACTCCAGTATTCTTTCCTGGAGAACCACCATGGACAGAGGAGCCTGGTGGGCTACAGTCCATGAGGTCGCAAAGAGTTGGACAGAACTGAGCAACCAAGCACGGCCTGGCACCCAAGTAACAGTTGTATTTCTATGTAGCATAGCTGTTGTGTGAACTGTTTACTATTGCCTAAAGCTTTGTTTAACCATGTATTAAATTTTGAATTATCCTGGATCCCCTTCTCCCAACCTTAACCTCTGTTTTGTGTTGGTTCTTATATGAAGTTATAGTTCAGCTTTTTTTCTTTGTTTGTTTTGCCTTTTCTGACTAATTCATATTTCCTTTAAAATTTTCATTGTTTCTCTATATTGCAAAATAAGTCCACCTCTTTGTAGTTATTGGATATTTTAAATTTAAACTAGAGTATGTTACTCTCTGAGATTTCTCAGAGAACAGCTTAATAAGCTGTTCAATCGGTAACAATTTCTTTTGCCGTTTTATTACCCATCACTTTCCATCCTTCACTAAACTCTTGGTTATTGAATGTCACATGAAGCAAAACAGTCAACTTTGCTGTACTTTGCATGTGGGCTCATGTGTCCAACTCTTTGCGACCCTATGGACTGTCCCCTGCCAGGCTCCTCTGTCCATGGAATTCTCCAGGCAAGAATACTAGAAGGGATTGCCATTTCCTCCTCCAGGGGATCTTCACAACCCAGGGATCCAACCCACATCTCCTGCATTGCAGATGGATTCTTTACCACTGCACTGCCTGGGAAGCAGTGTAAGTTAACTTTAAAGTATCTAATTGTTGCCTTCAGATCCTGCAGGAGAAGTTTTTAACAAAAGTAAAGCACTTAATTTCTACCCCTCTATATGTTACATGATAATGAAAAATCTAGCAGAAAGACTGGCACAGATAGTTACTTTCCATGCACCTTTAGCAGGGATGAATCCAGGAATGTATTCCAAGCAATGGGACAGTGTAGGGAGCCTAGATGACATTCGAGCCCCTTCCTATTCAGACTTTTCAAATATATTCTCACTAGTTTGTTTGAAAAGAGTTTTCAGAACATGGTCAAATAAAAGTACAAACAGTTGCAAAACCAAACTGAGGATTTTAAATATCATATACCTTTGTGTGTGTGTGCGTGTGTGTGTTTGTGTGCGTGTATGCTAAGTCGCTCCAGTTGTGTCTGACTGCAACCCTGTGGGCTGTAGCCTGCCAGGCTCCTCTGCCCATGGGATTTTCTTTTTTTTTCTTTTTTTGCCCATGGGATTTTCCAGGCAAGAATATGGAGTGGGTTGCCATTTCTGTCTCTAGTGGAATCTTCCCAACCCAGGGATTGAACCCGGGTCTCCTGCATTGCAGGCAGATTCTTTATTGTCTGAGCCACTAGGGAAGACCACCTTTATGAGTAATTTTTAAAAGATTGGCTTTGTCATTCAAAGAATGAAGCATTCCTGATTTTATTCCTTCAGTACATTTCCAGAGAAAGTTATTGTGTATGGCTTATTTTTATTTGGTATTTCCAGGCTTTTTTTGTTTTTTTAATTTTAAAAAGATAATTAAATGACAGACTTTTAAAATTACTAGATAATAACCAAATTACTAGATAGTAACAGGACTGTGTTTTTTTCTCCGTGTGTATGTCAGCACCCTAAATCTGATAGTTCTGATTTGTTTGGTAGTATTCCAGTATTAACACCTTTTTGTTTTGTTTTGTAATTCTCCTTAAACTATGTCAGTAACTTTCTGTAAAAGAATATATATTAGTTGAATTCTTAATTTCATCTGAGAGGAAGGATATTCAAGAGCTGTAAAGTCTTTCAGATTTCTCAAATTGTCTCTCATGGTCTTTATAAAAACCTTTGGAATATCCCACCTCCATTTTCTCTTCCACTACATAATTTTGGGATACAACATATCTTTAGGAATTATTCTTAAGTGACATGGGTATTCAGAGGTACATGGCCCATTAGTGATACAGGAATTTATTTTTGATTAGTTCTAGGAAAAAAACAGTGATTTCGGTAATTTGGCAGCCTACTTAGAACCAAGTCATAATAGTGTTTTGTAATGGAATATGAAATCATATTTCACTTATTCTGTGATTTTTCATGTCCTATTACAGATATCAGATGTGTATCAGATACTCATCCATCTGAGTAAACTTAATGACAGGCATGATTTTTCAGAATTTCTGAGTAGGGGCTGCCAAGTTGCATAAATACTGAACTTTCAGTGTTTTGTGTTTCATTGCTTCCGTTCAGCCTCAAGTCATTCTTTGTTTATTTACACATTAGTGAAGTGAAGTTGCTCCGTCGTGTTTGACTCTTTGTGACCCCGTGGACTGTAGCCCACCAGGCTCTTCCATCCATGGGATTCTCCAGACAAGAATACTGGAGTGGGTTGCCATTTCCTTCTCCAGGGGATCTTCCCGACCCAGGGATCGAACCCAGGTCTGCCCACATTGCAGGCAGGTGCTTTAACCTCTGAGCCACCAGGGAAGCACATTAAATCTAAATATGTAGTGCTTTTGCCTGTTTTTCAGGTGTACCTCTTGGTGGGGGCATCTTTTCCGTGAGGTCTTAAATATTTATGTGGGTAATGGTCACTTTCATTCACTGCTATCCTGAAAGTCATGGGAGTTAAAATTTGAGGCACCTGGGACTAGGGCTATGTGAGCTCCTGAGGAACAGCCTAGTCAGTTGCAGAACTGGTAAGTTCCCACAGGCAGCACTGTGAAGTAAGCAAAGTACTCAGATAGATACCAGCATCATTCCTATAAACACACAAAATGATTAACTGAATTACCTGCATGTTGCCCTAGCCACCCATGCTGGTTGAAGTCTGTTCCGAGGTTTTGAGGTTAAAGTGTTATCCTGCTTTCTCAGCACAGTGGTGCGGGTCTTTTTATCCTGCGCAGCAGTCTGGCTATTCTGATTATGAAACTTTTGCATCTACTTTAGTATCCCACCATTCTGCTTAGCAGATCACCTCAGCCAAGTCTCTAAGGAGTGATTTTGCTTTGAGAGAAACCTTTAGTGGTACTCTTTTAAATTATTGGACAGGGAATAATAAACTCCTTTTTATTTGCCTACTGTGTGCCAAACATTGTACATAATCTTTTAATCTTCAGAATAACCCCGAAAATGTGTGTGATGTTACTTTCATTTTACAGAAGAGAAAAAAATAAGACTTAGTGAGTTTGATAACTTAACCAGGAGTAGGACTCTGGTCTGTGGGACTTCAAAGCCTCATTCGTTATCATCTCCCCCCATTTAGAAATTCATTGAAGGCCTCTGGAGGAGAACTGTCTTTGACTACAGTATTAGACAAGTAGGCATTCCATAGCTTATTAAAGCTGTACGTTTAGCAGTTGTAGGGCCTTGAGAATGTAAAATTTCTTTTTGTCTTTGTATTTCTGTCAAAAGGGAAAAAAAAGAATAATAGTTTCTTTTATTTAACTTAGTTATTTTGAAGATAAGATTATGTGAAATACTTTAAGCTCTACAGAGGAAAATCACTTGGTCAGTCACAGACAACTTCATTTTTTAGCCAGTGCAAGTGAAACTAACTCACTGACTTCATCATCCCTTCTCTCTGGGTCCTTTTTTGTGCCTAGAGGCATAAGTGAGATAATAACAGTGCTTCTCTTCCCCTGCCACACATACTTTTTTAGCATAAATGTTGCAATGAGAACAGTCCCTCATAAATAATTGAGTAGGAGTTCCCTGTTGGCCTACTGGTTAGGATTCCAGGCTTTCACTGCCTGGGTTCAATCCCTGGTTGGGGAACATCACACAAGCTGTGCAGTAGAACCAAAAGATAAATAAGTAAATTAAGTAAATATTTCTATTTCTCTGTTAG
Source organism: Cervus canadensis (assembly GCF_019320065.1). Classification (NCBI taxonomy): domain Eukaryota; kingdom Metazoa; phylum Chordata; class Mammalia; order Artiodactyla; family Cervidae; genus Cervus; species Cervus canadensis. The sequence continues at coordinate 23,120,371 of NC_057391.1, forward strand.
GCTGAAAAAGCATATATATACTTGGGCCAGTTAAAGTAGGGCATGCAGGGGTGGTGTGGGAGGGCATAAAGAGGACCATGACTCTGTTACCTAAATTATATATATTATGGGGCGGGGTGGGGGAGGTGAAGTGAGCGAAGGGGATCAGCTGTATGGTAATAAATGCAAAGTAACTTTTTGGTGGTGAACAAGCTGTAGTGTATACAGAGGTAGGAAAAAAACTGTACACCTGAAACTTATAAATGTTATAAATCGGCATTGCCTCTGTAAAAAGAAATTGCATATATTATTACTTAAGCTGGATGTCCAAAAGTGATGTCATTCAAGGTGAATAATATATTGATCCTGTTAGATATTCCTTAATTTAGAACCTAGAATATGACTTTCATCGTGGTGAACACGCACCAGTGAAGAGGAACTTCTCCAGGTCCAGTCTAACTTGACCTCAGGGCACTGATCCTTAAAGGTTAGGCTCTTATTTTCTCTCTTCAGACTTAGACCAAAACTCTAGGGTTTCACTGGAATAAAATCTACAATGAGGCTGAATCCATGCCCCATTTTTGAGGCGTGTGAGTATGGTTTCATCCATTCACTTTTTGCCACAGCTTTAAATTACCCACCACTGAGGCTTTTAGGGTCCCAAGCCTAAAGGAGATAACTAAAATTTCACAGCTTTCAATAGTGATTGCCACACTGCAGAAAATAGTCTGTTATGTGTATTAAATGCCGCCTCTTTTGCTCCATGTGAAAGCTGTGTCTGCTGCAGGTCCTAGAGTAAAGATGCTTAGGATCTTTTGCTGCCTCTTCTGAATGTCTCTGGTAGGAGATGTGCCGCTGCCTGTGTACTGTCTCAGCAATCTGAGACAAGTGTGTGGTTTTGGTTAGATACCTTTGTGTTACGCAGCACACACACCACCCGCCCCCACCCATCCCCTCTCCCACACACCTTTGACTAGAAGTTGAAAATGCATTCCTTCAACAAAAGTACACAGGGTGCCCATTACCACCTGATAAGCAAAGGAAATATTGTAATAAGCTGTACACAGACCTTGCCCTTGTGTAACTTGCATTCTAATATGGGGGTGAGGAAGACTGGATAGCAAACAATTATATAGTCAGTTAATCAGTCTGCTACAAAAGAGAAATTATGGATGTTACAGAGAGTTTACAATAAAGGCGTATAACCTACGCCATAATATAGTTGGGTTGTTAAGAATGTGACTTTGGAAGCTACACTATCTAAGTTTGAATCCTGCCCCACTTTCCGTTAACCGTGGAATGTTGAGTCAATTGCTTATGATTTGTGCCTCAATTTCCTCATCTGTAAAAATACAGTTATTTCAAGTTCAGTCTGCTAATGCATTTTCATTGTGTAAAACAGGGCCAGGTGTGTAATGTACATTCAAAAGTTTGGTGGTTTTTTTTGTCTGAGAGGTCAGGGAAAGCTTTTCTTTGAAATGATGGTGTTGAAATGAGATTTGAAAGATAAGTAAGAATTAAATGGGCTTCCCTGTTGGTTCAGTGGTGAAGAATTGGCCTGCCAATGTGGGAGACACAAGTTCCATCTCTGGGTTGGAAAGATCCCCCTGGAGAAGGAAATGGCAACTCACTCTGGTATTCTTGCCTGGGAAATCCTATGGACAGAGGAGCTATCCATAGGATCACAAAAGAGTCAGGCATGATTCAGTGACCAAACAACAGCAAACAACAAAGAATTAAATAGGCTAAACGGATGGGGAACAAGTTGGAAGGCAGTGGCAGTAGTCGAGGGGAATGGGGATGGTCAGTTGACCCAGAATGGTTGTAGAGGCAGAAATGGGTGGATTTGAGGGATGTTTAGGGGGTGAAGGTAGGATTCTGAAATATTGGATAGGAGTGGTCAGGAAAAGAGATTCTGGTCTCTTCAGCCACGGCTTCACAGGAGATGCTAGAGGGTGATTACCTTCTGTGAGTACACACGTGGTAGTGGATATGGAGGAGACCACCAAGAAATCAGGTCTCCTTGAGGTAATAAGCCTGTTCTAGGGAGAGCTGGACAAGAAGGTCAGCCAGGGAGATTGTAGGGACTATCAGGAAAAGCTGTTGAGTAAGCAAGTGAATAAACAGGCCTGGAGTTCAGACGACTTGCCTAGAGGTATAAATGAGAGACAAGTATATAATTAGTTTGTTGAGGAAAATAATTAATTGAGACCCTGTATGTGAACTGGACATCCTTGAAGGTACAGAATGAGAAAAGAGGAAGGCCTGGGACCAAAGCTTGGTGAACTAAATGCTGGTAGAGGAGAAGAGTAGCAAAGGAGAATTGGCCAGAGAAGTAGAAGGAAAATCAGAGAAGTGTGATGTTCTGGAAAAAAGTGCTTGGAGGGATGGCATGAGGGGGTGTTTCTGAAATCTTTATCATCCCTCCTTGGATCCCTGAGAGTTTTCATTTAGGTCTCTAAATACCCAAAAGTCAGATGCTAGTGACTTAGAACATCTGCAGCAGGTTTAGACTGACTGAAGCCAGTTAGTAAAACATGATCTTCAGACTCTCGAATCTAAACTGTAGTTATCCCTGTTTGCTATAAATTATATCTCACATAGAGGAAGCAATGGCTGCCCTACATATTCATGCTCATAGATATTAACCTGCTGAAATTGATGAATTATTCTGAAGGCCATTGATCTGGCTGGTGATCCCCTCTAAGGTTGACTGGCACCTCCCAAATTAGGTAGAGACACTGCTAAAAACAATTTTTTTCCCCAACTATTATCCAGGAACATTTGTTGAGTACCTCCTAGAAATAGTGGTTATATGTCAACATTTATTAGAAGTGTGTGAGATGTTTCATTAATCCTCATTAATGGCCCTGTAATTTGATCCCCTTTGTAACTCCAGGAGATAGTGAAGATAGAGGAGATAGAGGAACTCCAGGAGATAGTGAAGCACAGGAAAGCCTGTTCTCCAGGAAAGCCTGTGCTCTAGTCCACGAGGTCGCAAGGAGTCAGACATGACTTAGCCACCGAACACCACCACCACGTTGATCTCCCTTTGTACAAAGGAATGAACTAGACTCAGAAAGGTTTATTTACTTCGTGAACAGGAATTTGAACCCACATCCCTCTGACTTGAAGCCCATGAGGCTTCTGCATACAAATATAACTCAAATAGGAATTAGAAGATAATTATCCCAAAAAAGTATTTAATAAAAATGCTGTGAAAATTCATGGAACTGACTACTCTTAGCTTGATAGTGAAAAGTAGAGATGTGTTAAATCCAGTGGACAAGTTTTAAAGTTCTTATATCATTGGACATTTGTGCTTTTTTGGATGCAATTGATCGCTCTTTCCCCCTGCAACTCTATTCTCTATGCTTCAGCTGCATTGCACTTTCTGCTCCTCTAGCTTTGCCTTATCTACCTGCTTAATAGGTATGGCTTATTCTGATTCTTAAATCCTGATGTTCTCCTGGGTTCCTCTGTAGCTTTTCTCACTCCACACCCAAAATCTCAAATTTGGCTAAGTGTTTTGGTTAGCCTGCAAAGTGTTTAAAACATTTTTAGAAATTAGTTATCTTTGTTTAAAACCTGGACGACTTACATAAAGCTCTGTATTTCTGACTTTTGGAAAATCTGAAGTTCTCTTGCAACCTTGGATTTGTGTTTCCATATGGCAGCACTTAACTAGAGCTGGACACAGCTGCTGTCTTTGGAGTGGACATTCAGGTCTTCCCAGACCCCAGCATTCTCTGTTGTCTTCCCAACAGTTCGGCGCAGTGTTGTACATACTTTCTCTGCTCTTCATACTCCCTGAGTCCTCCCCACTCTTAAAACTACTATTTTGATACTGATAATTCCAAATCTGTCACCAAGCCAACTTTTAGATTTATACATCCAACCTCCCATTGAATATCACTACTTGACATGCTATAGGCAACTCAGACTACAGTGGCCGAACTCCTCTTTCCCTGTAAACTCTAGGTTCTACCGGTTTTTATCCCCTAAGTTTTGTTAAACTCTCTCCATTCCTTTCCTTCATTACCTTTGGAACCACATTGCTATGATTCGGGTTCTCATCATCTTGTTAGAATTCCTGGTTACAAACCACAGAAATCATCTTTTGACTAACAGCTGAAAGGGAACATATTCGAAGGATGTTGTGTGGCTCACATGGGGATGGCTGGAGAATTGATTTAGAAACTGATCTGGAACCAAGGGAGGTTGGAGACGTGGAGAATGTGGGCAGGATCAAAGCACTGACAGTCTGTTTATGATGCTGCAGAATTCCAGTGTCTCCCATTGCAGAATACTGTCTAGCTGGTTGGTTCTGGGTCTTTGTGTTGCCACTGCAAAATCAAGGTTTTCCACAGGAGTGTCCACTTTTTTTTTTTTTTTGGAGTGTCCACTTAAACTGGGCAAAGTTATGTGTGTACTTCTTCCCCAACTGGAAGGGGAAGTAGAACCTCACCCCTCATTTCAGTACCCCCCACCCACCCACTCCAGCTCTGTAATGGGACTTAAGATCCAGTCTTCCATTGAAGACTTTTACCTTGAGTTAGTCTCCAATATAGGAAGGCAGGGGTGCAGGAAAAAAGAAAATCAACAAACATCCACATTACAACTCTTTTCTGGACTACCATAGCAGCCTCCTAGCTACTTCTGTGTCCTCTGTCCCCTCATTCCCCAAATCTATTCTCTATCCAACAGCCAGAGCTAGCTAACTAAAATGCGTATTTGATCGTGTCATTCCATTTTTCAGTGGCTCCTTGGACACCTGTAAGAAAATGCTTCAATGTGGCATTCAAGGCTTTTTCCTTGAAAGGTCTGCCCCTTACCTCCCCCTTCAATTTTCATCTCCCCCTGATTTCTTCTTTGTGATTTACACTTAGGCAAGACTGAACTTCTAAACTATTTAGGCCTTCCTCTATATATCTCATACTGTTTTTACTGCCCTGCTTTGTTTTGATTTTCGTCTTACTGTCCCTGTTGCCTGAAGACCCCTTTCTTGTAGCTCACCTTCCCTTCCCCAGTTAACTCCTCCTCATCCTTGAAGAAACTACTTCCTTAATACCTTTTCTCCTAATTTATTAAGTCCCTGTCACCTGAAATAAAGCGTGGCATTTATTTCATTGGACATTTGTCACTATTGTCATAGTCCCTACTCTTCCTGTCTCTCCACATGTATACACAAATGTACTCCTTCCTGTTTAGGTTCTTTGAGAGTGAAGTGAGTGAAAGTCACATCCAACTACTGGAGTGGGTAGCCTTTCCCCACTCCAGGGATCTTCCCAACCCAGGGATCGAACCCAGGTCTCCCGCATTGCAGGCGGATTCTTTACCAGCTGAGCCACAAGGGAAGCCCAAGAATACTGGAGTGGGTAGCCTGTCCCTTCTCCAGCAGATATTCCTGACCTGGGAATCAACCCGGGGTCTTCTGCATTGCAGATGGATTCTTTACCAACTGAGCTATCAGGGAAGCCTCCTTGAGGGTAGAGATTGTCTGATTCATCTTTGGTTCTTTAATGCTACTGTATTACTCTGTATATTGTATGCTCAATAAATGTTGAGATAACGAACAGGTATTTGGTATGGATCCTAAAGGATAAGTAAGATTTTGAGAAAACAAAGAAATGGAATAAGAATAACATAATTTGAAGGCAAGTATACTAGCTAGGCCCAGATGAGAAAAAATATATGACAATATTGTCTGTTTTGGCCAGCATATAAGTGTATATGTAGAATAGTGGGAAATAAGACCAGAAAGGCAGGGAGTTTCCTGGTGGTCCAGTGGTTAGGACTTGGCTTTGCCACTGCCTTGGCTCTGGGCTAAGAGCCTGCAGTCCCCGCGGTGCAGCCAAAGAAAACAAACAAACAAACAAACAAAAAAAGACTGGAAAGGCAGTGTGGTCTTAAGGGTTATGTTTTAAGTAACAGGGAATCTTTAAAAGTTTTTAAGCAGGTGACTGATTTGGCCATCCTGTATTTTAGGAAACTAATCTGATCAGAAAGAATTAGTAGGGGGAGAGATCAGTTACGAGGCTTCTTTCTGTTATATGAGCTGCATAAATGAAGTGGCAGCAGAAATAAAGTGAGAAAGATGAATCCTAACTTTGCCACTTAGTTTCGTGGTTGTATCACTCAACTCTAAGCCTCGGTTTTCTCATCTGTGCAACAAGAGGACTGACTTGGTGGGATTGGGAAGCCGGCCAACTCCACTATCTGTGATACATTTTCACCAGAGCCAATGGGACTGGGCAAATAGTTGAAAAGTGGATACAAGAGGAGGTTTCAGATGTAACTTTGAATTTCGAGCCTGAGTGAATGGGAGAACAGTATTGCTGTTTACTGGAGTGGGGATTGGGTGTCCCTAGCATTAGTGGTAAGGCGAAGATCTTTAAAAATAGGAGATCTAAGGCCAAGTAGATCTTCCTAGTTTGTATCATAGAGCACAGAAAGTAGGATTTCAGTGTTGAGAGTGAAATTTCAGGGGAAATTAGTGGTCAGGAGGTAAGCAGCTGTTTTTATTAACAGTTTACTTTGAGGGATTTAAGCTTGTGCCGTCATTCTGGGCTTGCCAACCCTCGGGAATTAGAGTGGTCTGAAGTGGTACTGCAAACTGGACACTGGCCCATCTATCAGATGGGATGAGCAGCGAGGTGAGGGCCAGGGCCCAGGTTTGGGGGTTAGGAGTAGGTGTGTGTTTTGGAGGGGGAGGGCTTTGGAATTGTCCGTGGATGCCTGCGATTACTTTCAAGAAAGTGGTACTGCTGTTCAAGGGTTAGACTATCAAGAATGCAATTTGGGTTGCGGCAGAGAGAGCGCTTCATCGTTGAAGAGTAAAAGGGCCCCGTCTTCCAGCAGTTGGGCTGACTCACTCCTCTGATGGACGGAAGATGTGGCCCCTTTTAATGGGTCGTGGGATAAGGGAGAGTCCCCACAGCAGAGGAGCTGACAGGACTAAGAGGCAGGGGATTCAGAGGGAGGCGGAGTTGGCCTAGTGTGGAACCCTCTCTCCCGAGTGTACGCTCTTTGGTGTGCAGAAAAGAGTGTTGGTGGTGGGGGAACTGAATCTCCAGGACTAGTTTCCCGCAGCCTGAGACCATTCCTCTAGCCAGGCTCCTTTTTTTTTCAAGCAAGCTGCAGGCTTCGCCTCGGCCCTGGAAACCGGATAGGCCTCTCCGTGCGCTCTCAACCTAACCCCGCGGTGGCGGGGGAGGGGGAAGCTCTGTTTAGTCCCACCCTTTGCGCTGTTTTGCGTCTTTGCGCCTGTGGTGAATGGCAGCGGAGAGTAGCCAATAAGGACGTGGGGCGGGCAGGAGCATCAAGTTAGGTTGCGCAGGAGGAGGGGGAACTGGTGCTGGAGAGACAGCGAGAGGGGCGAACCGGCCCCCCACGGCCGCTGCAGGTAAAGGCACCTCTATTACCCTGCTGGGGTGAGACACAGCTCCTTTTCTCCTTCAGGGCTGGTCGGATCTTCCCGCCTGTAGCTTCCGCCCTAACACTGCTCCCACCCGGGCATCCACACCCCCCCCACCCCGCATCTTCCCGTCTTGGCCATCCCCACCCTGGGGGGCACCCCACTAGCTCACTCCCTCAAGTGCATGTACTTCATTTCCATTTTGGGGGCTCCAGTTGCCAGCAATCTCCCGTCTCTGCTGTGTGGGCCTTACTGGCACCAGCACTGGCAGTATGAGCAGGTAATGTACCCGGGTCCCCGCCACCCCCGCCTCCAGTCGCGTTTCCCTCTCCATCAACCCCGTACTTCCTTACCTTGCCCCTTCCTTCTTCCGCAGGAGTACAAAATTTCTCTACTTTCTCCCTTACCCCTTGAACGTACATACATGGTTTTAGCATTCATAGTAGCCTATTTTGCTTTCCCTGTTTATTCAGAAGGACTCACTTTACCAGCCATGTTTGCCCCAAATGTCCATACTCCTGATTGAGGTGGGAGTGCTTTTTCCTTCAGTAACTGGGAAAACAAACAAAAAAAGAGCAGCCACACATTTGGCAATGAGAATGGTGAAGATAGAGAAAATGGCCTAGGATCTCCGTATTCTTGAGGAAATCTCCTGAGTGGCTTCAAGTTAATAGCTCCATTTCTTATGGTCTGTGTCCTTCCATCCTGATCCTTTGCTGACCCTAAGTTGTGATTCCATTCACATAGGATGTTTATTTCCCCTTTCTTTATAAGACTTAAGACCCTTTGGGTCTCACAGATGTCTCCATGGTGCAGTTTTTAAATCCTTTTCTTTTAAAATTATATTGACTATCTTCATTTTAAGCCTTCTGATTTATTTTACTTTCAAGATATCTCTTCTGATTGCTTCTGTCTATCTTTTGTTTCCATAAGGTGTTTATGTCTGCCTGCCTGCCAGTGATCCTCTTGAAAGGATACAGTTTCCAATAACAAGATTAATACTTTGAAGTAAAATAGTTTGTTCTTTGAGCAGTTAGAGGTTAAGTGGTCATGGCTGGTACTTTGCAAAGATGCAGCCTTCCCCTCCCCCAAAAGGTCATTTGTTGTCATTATGCCATTCATCTGTTGTCTTCTAAGAGGATGGGCAGTATAGAGAAATCTGTAAATGGAGAATGGATATCTGTAGGTCAGTTTATGTCATTTTATGTATTAGACAACTGGGCTAGTTTTTCTTGCAGTGTTTCTCATCTATCATAAACAAAATGATGAACTTCCTTTTGAGAGGCCATAAGAAATCTTATCCCATCACAGAAGTGTTGATAATCTTTCCAAACCAGGCATGCTTCTTTCTCCGTCCACACCTGCGCTGCGTCCCCCCACCGCCCCCTCTGCCATGTTGTCTTTTACGTATCCTCACAGGCCAAGAGATATGGTCCAGTTTTATTGAATATAAATAGTGTAAACAGTGAGATCGTTTCCATTTGACAAATATAAAATTATAACATTAAATGTACATTTTCAAACTTCACATACCTTCCATCTCCCAGTTGAGAATCACTGCTTTGTTGAAAGGTATGGGGAGATTGAGATTGAAAAGTATAGAGTAGAAGTAAAACTAAGTCCTTTATGATTGGACAGACAAGTTGTTTTTGAAATGGACACGGGTACCAGGAGGCACATAAAATAAAAACAGGATAGTTGGGACTCTAAATTTCTAAGAAAACGCAGCAGAGGTATATTAAAGGTGGTAAAGCTGCAGAAAAACATCAGTATTTACTTATTTCAAGGGGGAGGAGTAATTTCTCATTAAAAAAGAAGGTGAGCTGAAGGGCTGTTATATAAAGAATCTCTCTGGCTTGTTATCTGAAAGTTTTAGATGGATAGCTTTGAATTTTAACCTTAACTGACTAGTTAGTTCTACTTCCCTCATATCCCACACCCGCCACGCACCCCCCCCCACCCCCCACCGTAAGTTTTTTGTCATTAGTCTACTGTTAGTTTGGAATTATGGAAAATGTTTAAGTACAACCATCAAACTGTCTTTTGAGCATATGCATATGTTTCTCTTTGGGTCAGTGGAAGGTGAAGGCTGGCTTTTCATTCTCAATATGATGAAAGTCTGCTATGAGTTCTTTATCTAGGGAGTTGCTTTACTTAAGGTTATCTTAAGGGTTTCATATATTTGACTGCTTAACATTTTTTTATTTTTGTTACCAGGATTTGAATTATGGAAAGAGAATTCATGAGGTAGATGAACTTGGTAGAATAGCCAGGATGACCCATAAGTAAGAATAGAAGGAGGAAGTAAGAAAGTTGGAGGTACATTTGGAGAAGGTTTATTCTTTTGAGAGTCAAGGACAGATTTAAAGATGTGAGTTTAAAAAAGAAGCTATAGACTAGGATTAAAAACTTCATATATGATGAATTAGGTCAGTAGGGGTGAATTAATGGAATGGGACTGAGAAGTATTGTGACTTGATGGTGTGGCATTGTCAGTGGTGAGGTTTTTTTTAATTACTGGGCCTTGACTCAACCAGGAGAAGCAGGAATTTGGCCCCAAAATTGGAAAGGGAGATAAACAAGTACATTGACCTTTAAGAACTTAATGCTTGAGTCACGTGGAAATAAGGAAATATTTCAGAAGCTGTTAACCTGCTTTTCCCCTTAAAAAATGAGATCTCTCTCTCTCTCTCTTTCTCCTTGAGACTGGGCTGTTGCAGAGGGAAGAAAGAGCATTTTGGTGAATAAATAGCAAGGAGTCATGGAAAGGACAGAATACTCCATGGAAGAAAGGCAGGTTATAAACTCTTATCAGTGTAAACTTCTAGTTAGTGGGAACTTTCACTATATTTTTTGTGTGACACCTAACTTAGATATTTAGTGTAGCTTCTCTGACAGTGAATAGGAGGTGAAAAGATAATAGGTAGCAAAGTAGGGCATAACTAGAAAAAAGATGATGGAAGTGTAGAAAAAATTTATAAAATTATTGAGTAGATTTTCATTAAATTAAGAAATATCTATAACTCTTCTGAGATCACCATTTTGAGTAACTCTGGGGCAGGCATTAGATAGGAGAGGCTGGAATGGGCTTGTGGAATACTTTAGCCAGGAATGGGAAGTGATGCGGACCTTGGTTGAGATGTGAAGGGGTACAATTACTGAAGCTAGAAAGATCTTGTTTAACATTGGTGGCAATGCCATGTATGGTTTGTAATTTTGATGTGCCAACTGCTGATGAGTCTGTTTCTTATCTATATCTCAGTTTCTGGGCTACTTACCCACATTATATTAATTTTACAGGGATAACTGGAATGGGTTGAGGAAGAGGGAAAAAAGCTTGCGGTTTGTGTGGAAAAGTCTTCAGTCTAGTCTGTTCTGTGTCACTGACAAATTTCTTCTCTGGTGTCTTCTAAAAGTAGGAGAAATGGTGTTACCGAAGCTTTCCTGGATTGACAAATATTGATATCATATACAGAAAGCAAATACTACATTTTCATATAGTTACATGGTGACATACTTAAAATTCCTTGTCTTAGTTTTTCCTTTTTCCAACATTTTATGTACTTAAAAGCCCCACATGTGGACTTTGTAAACATAGTTTCAGTTATTTGTGGGACAGTTTTTCAAGATAGGAAGTTTTCTACTGTCTCATCTTAGAATCAGGGAATGCCAGTTAATTTCTCTAAGAACAGAATGGTTCATTTCAGACACCACAAGCACTTATTTTAACTCATTTAAATTTTTTGAATAGCTACTGTGTATGTGATATTCATCTGGCACTTTAGAGATCTACAGATGAATAAGATATGGTCCCCACCATTCAGGAGCTCTTCTGTCTTCGAGAAAGAGGAGCTGGGCCACCATGCAGGGTTGTGCAGGGTGTGCATTGCACATGTTCATTATCATCACAGATAATATGTTTAGTATGACAATTTTCCAGCAGATGGCAGACAAGCATCTTGAGCAGGCAGCTTTTTATAATTTGCACAAAGGAACCTCTTGGGCCTTCAGAGGAAATGGACAAGAGACTTATCATTTTAATAAAATGTTAAATATAAGTGCTTTAAATAAGGAACAGACAATGTTGTGGGTGTTTAAAGAAGGTGAGAGTTTCATAGGTGGCTCATCAGTAAAGAATCTGCCCATCAGTGCAGGAGACATGGGTTCAATCCTTGGGTGGGGAACCCACTCCAGTATTCTTGCCTGGGAAATCTCATGGACAGAGAAGCCTGGTGGGCTATAGTCCATGGGGTTGCAAAAGGGTCAGACACGACTTAGCGATTAAACAACAAAGAAGATGAAGGGACTGAGTCATCACAAATTGCTCGCCTTATGGAGGTGCAGGACTCGCCTTACTGAGTAGACTTTTGAGGATGTTAAAGATATTAGCTGGAAGAGATGTTTGTGGGGAGGGTGATAAAGATATTCCAGGCAGAAAATACAGCAAAATAGGCAAAGTCATGCAGATAGGAATGTCATTAAGGGAATTGGATTATCTGTTTGGACTGAAATCTAGGGTATATATAGGAAGTGATGAGCATACAGGAAATGATGAGAGTGAAAGTTGGAAACATAAACTGGAACATAATTGTAGAATTCTTTGAATCTTTTGCCAGAGAAAGTTTTGATCTTAAATATGAGAAAGCGGGAAGGGGACCTAATAACAGAAGCACAATGTATAGATTCACTGATTGGTGAACTAAAGTTTGTGAATCTTCCTGGGTAGAATTATACTATAAACTTAGTGAGATTATCCAGTAAACTTGGTTAACGGTGTTTATTTTTACCAGTAGTAAGTAGAAGTATCGGAATTATAAGGAAAAGTTACAAAATCCAGTATATCCAGAAGCCTCTATCTGTATTCACTGAAGTATTGCTGATATATTGTTAAGTTCTGTCAACTTAAGAATCTGAAATAGAAAGTGAATGAATGTTACATTTCCTGTTCTGTACCTAAGAATGATAATTGTGAAAAGAAGTGGACAGAGACAGTGGAATGATCTTGACAGACAGAAGCTTCAAAGTGTGTAGGTGTAAGAGCCCCGAAAAGGGGTTGGCTTATTTCTTTTTTTCTCTTTTGGTTTCAAAGCAGAAATGTGGATGTTCTTTCTGCTGTGTCTCTGTCCTCAACTTACCTCACATTTCCCTCTCCTCTTACTATTTTGATGCTATTTGATGTTACGGGTAGAAATTTTCCCTGAGGTCACCTCCTTTGCTTACTTGTCATTTGTCTTTCTACAACAGGAGTTCCATCATCTTCCTCTGAAGACCTAGCCATCTTGCTCCATGAAGGTCAGGACAGTCTGACATGCACTTGTTTCTTGCCTCTTTACCTGAAGAGTAGTCCTCTTCCATTGTGTACATTTTTTTCTTAATAGGGGAGGGGAGGGGAGAGCCAGTACCCCCCCTCCCCTTCCCTCCTTAAACCTTGGGGAAGTAACCCCCATTGCTTTCCCAAGATGGCAGACCCCATCATGGATCTGTTTGATGACCCAAATTTATTTGGCCTGGACTCTCTGACTGATGACAGCTTCAATCAGGTCACACAAGACCCTATTGAAGAAGCCCTTGGACTGCCAAGCTCTCTGGACTCCTTGGATCAGATGAACCAGGATGGTGGAGGTGGTGATGTGGCGAATTCATCAGCAAATGACTTGGTCCCCCCACCAGAGGAAACAGCCCCCACAGAACTTCCCAAAGAATCAACAGCTCCAGCTCCAGAATCTTTAACCTTGCATGATTATACCACTCAGCCCGTCAGCCAAGAGCAGCCAGCCCAACCTGTCTTACAGACACCAACGCCAACACCAGGACTTTTGCAGGTCTCCAAGAGCCAGGAGATCCTGAGCCAAGGGAATCCTTTCATGGGTGTCTCTGCCACAGCTGTCTCCTCCAGTAGTGCTGGAGGACAACCACCTCAGTCTGCCCCTAAGATTGTTATCCTTAAGGCCCCACCAAGCTCCTCAGTCACTGGTGCCCATGTGGCACAAATTCAGGCCCAAGGTATCACCAGCACAGCTCAGCCACTCGTGGCTGGCACAGCCAATGGTGGAAAAGTCACTTTTACCAAAGTGCTAACCGGCACTCCCCTTCGACCTGGTGTTTCCATTGTCTCTGGTAATACAGTGTTGGCCGCCAAGGTCCCTGGGAACCAGGCTACTGTTCAGCGCATTGTCCAGCCCAGCCGACCAGTAAAACAGCTGGTCCTACAGCCAGTTAAGGGTTCAGCTCCTGCTGGAAACCCTGGGGCCACAGGGCCCCCACTGAAGCCTGCAGTTACACTGACCTCTACACCCACCCAGGTGACTTGAGTGAAAGGGGGAGGTGAATTTTGGTTTAGTAGAGGGCCCAGCAACTGTGTGAGAGCAAGCACATAAAAGCTGTCTCTAGGAAATCTGCTTAAATTCCATCTTTACTTTGTATCAGTTAGTGTTGATAGCCACCTTATTTGTTACTTACGAGGTGAAAGCAGTTAGTGTTAATGCATTTTTTGAGCTCTTACTACATATTTACACTGTGCCTAGCTGGTGCTGAACAAGATAGACACAGTCCCTGTCCTTACAGAGCTCACCATCTGCCAGGAAATACAGACCTTAAGCAAGAACTCACAGTGATGGATGATATAAAGTTATACGAGTACTATAGGATGCAATGGGAACAAAGAATCATTTTTGAAAAATATGTGTACTTATATTTGCAAGACTTACAGAAACTATGTGTATCTTTCCTGTTCTTATTATTAAGACTGTCCTCCTCCAGCTTTGCCCAGTGAAAAGACTTGTTTCTTTTATAAGAAAATAAAGACTCTAGCCTCTGAATCAAGGGTCAGAAGAATTTGGAGGAGGGGAAGACAGTGTTCAGATAAGTAGGGCTGGTGAAGAGAAGCTCTGAGAAGGTGGATTTTTAGTTCAATATAAAGACTTTTATTCTAATAGATTTCTAAAAAATGGAATGACTGCCTTAGAAAATAGCAAGCCTTCCAGCAGTTTTTCAAGAATAGACTTGGTACCCACTGGGCAGAGGTTATAGAAAAGATTTATTAGGACAGATAGGAAGATGAAGGGATTGTACGGTCTTTTCTGACCCTCAGTTTTTATAATTCTAGGATGAGGAAAATTGGTGTAAATATTAAGGGGTCTACCCTTCTTTAATGTCCTGCCTCTCTTGCAATTTCCTCTCTTCACTCTAGGGTGAATCGAAACGCATCACGCTGGTCCTCCAGCAGCCACAGTCTGGAGGTCCCCAAGGACACCGGCATGTCGTGCTAGGGAGTCTACCAGGCAAGATAGTGTTACAGGGCAACCAGCTAGCAGCCCTGACTCAAGCCAAGAATGCCCAGGGGCAGCCTGCCAAAGTAGTAACTATACAGCTGCAGGTGCAGCAGCCGCAGCAGAAAATCCAGATTGTACCACAGCCTCCATCATCGCAGCCACAGCCCCAGCAGCCACCCTCCACCCAGCCAGTGACTCTCTCCTCCGTGCAGCAGGCCCAGATAATGGGACCAGGACAGGCCCCGGGACAGAGACTTTCAGTACCCCTCAAGGTGGTACTTCAGCCACAGGTGAGACTTAACATGCTGAGTTAAGAAGGCAAACACGCTCTTAGTCCCCTGACGTTATCCTCAGCACCACTCACTGTTGAATGTGGGGCCAGTCTAGATTCATATCTCTGAAGTGAGATGCAGGCTTTTTCTTTCACCCATGGGAACTTTACTTTAATTATATCATGAAAAGATTTGAGGGTTATTGTTGGGTTTGGGTTAAGAGATGATTTGTCTAGTATTTGTCTTTAAATTGTTTTATTTATAATCTTTTCCTGATATCCTTGTGAGATGAAAATGACTGGAAATAACCCCTCATCTGAAAGATAAATAGTCTTGAAGAGGTCAAGTGCTTATCTATCATTCCTCCCCTAACCCCCCCCCCGCCCCCCCCCCGCCCACCGCCCCCAGGAAGATAAAGGTAGGACAAGAATGGAATTTGAATTTTTTTTACTAGCCTAGACACCAGTGTTATCTGTATTGTTTGGAAATTTTACGGAATTGTGGAGATGAGTATTGACGTTAGAAGCATGGCTAAAGAATATTGAAAGTTAATTTGGCACAGTTGCCTTTTCTCATCCCCATCCCACCAAAAAATACTTTCTAAAAAAGCGTGCCTCTGGGTTCAGAAAGACTTGATATAAGTGTCATTCTTAAGGAATTAGAGAACTAACGTGTCTAGCCTGTGTGCTTCAGAGCTGTTTTATTCAGGTCATTTAACTATAAGCATGTTGAAATTGTAGTGTCTTTATTTCTATAGGCTGGCTCTTCCCAAGGGGCCTCTTCTGGGCTCTCCGTAGTTAAAGTTCTCAGTGCCAGTGAAGTGGCAGCTCTGTCCTCACCAGCAAGTTCTGCTCCCCATACCGGGGGCAAGACAGGGATCGAGGAAAACCGTAGACTGGAACACCAGAAGAAGCAAGAGAAAGCAAATCGGATTGTAGCAGAGGCCATTGCTAGGGCCCGTGCTCGGGGCGAACAGAACATACCTCGAGTCCTGAATGAGGATGAGCTGCCTAGCGTTAGGCCTGAGGAGGAAGGTGAAAAGAAACGCAGGAAGAAGAGCAGTGGGGAGAGGCTCAAGGAAGAAAAGCCAAAGAAGAGCAAAACATCTGGTACCTCCAAAACCAAGGGCAAGAGTAAGCTAAAGTGAGTGCCACCCTTTGCTGTTTTGATGGGATATTTGGGGAGAGCACATACATGTTTAAATTCCTGTTTTTAAATTTATGCTGTATATAGCAGTTACAGAGTTCAAGGGGATCAGTCATAGAAATTAGTAAGTCCTTTCTTTTCTCTGTCCCAAGTGAACATCAAGGCCTGGGGAAGACAGCCAGTCTTGAGTTAGGGGTTATGTGTAAAAGCTGTGTGCTTCCTGATTTTCTATCACTGTAGTATGAAAGACTTCTCCCTAGCCCCCTGTGACCCACACCGGTAAAAGAGAGCTGCTGCAGACTTAGCTGCCCTGTTCTTGCATTTCATATGTGAACTGGAGAAGATTTCAGCAGCCACTGTCAGCCTTAAGCAGTCTTGACAGAACCATGGCTTGCCACATAACTTGCCACAACTGAGTGTGCTCTCTTCCTTCCATGCCTTGTAGCTTCACTCCTTTCTCTCTAGCGTCTACTCCCTGAGATGCTTCAGGCTTTGTGGTGTAATTATAATAGTGCTTTATATTTGTACAGGGTTTTTTAGCTTAAAAAAGCAAGTTTCATATCTGTTATTTAACTTGATCTTCAACAGCTATCACACTAGGTTTTATCATCAGTGTTTGCTAGTTAGAAAACTAATGCCGAGCTAGTGACAGAACTGGAACTCAGACGAGGCCTTGTAATTGTTAGTCAGGAATTGGTTCTGCTGTGTTATGCTGCCTTCATTCAGGTATCTGTGAATACAGTGGTAGCAAAAATTTGTCAAATCTGATGTAAAAGCCAGCTGGTAGTTTAGAAACCCCAATATCTTCTTTTTTTTCAAACACCCTACTCCACAGTTATGTGTCCCCACACTGAGTATCTCTAGAGCACTGGAGAAGGCAGTGGCAGCCCACCCCAGTGTTCTTGCCTGGGAAATCCCAGGGACGGCGGAGCCTGGTGGGCTGCCGTCTGTGGGGTTGCCCAGAGTCGGACACGACTGAAGCGACTTAGCAGCAGCAGCAGCAGCATGCCTGGAGGCTTCATATGTGATAGGTTAGATTAATTGTATTTTCTACTCCTAAGTTTTCCTTGGCTTCACTGTAACTGAATTTGGTTTTTCCCTTTTAGCACCATCACTCCTGTGGTGGGAAAGAAGAGAAAACGTAATACCTCATCTGATAATTCAGATGTAGAAGTCATGCCCGCACAGTCACCCCGGGAAGATGAAGAAAGCAGTATTCAGGTAAAAGAATCCCTGAAACCTTCATGAGAAGTCCTGTTTACTTCTGACAGGCAGACCAGGAATAGATAATGAGAGACCATGAGCCTATGCATATTTCAACAGGTTTTCTAAACCGGAGGTAGGCCTAAAAAGTAAAAGAGGCAAAACCTGGTCATGGTCATGTCTTAAATTTTATTTATTTATTTTTTTAGGCAAAACGTGTATTACTCTAAAAATGCATATTACTCTACAATAGTCATTTTCTCAAATTCCAGTGTTTCAGAGACTAAACAGACATGCAGTTATTCTGCAGTTGTTGTTTTGAGTATGATAGTACTTTGGTCTTTCTTAGAACAGTCCAGGGGGGCACTCTGTGTCCCCTTTCTGATGTCTGTGTCAGAAGCTTTCTCTATCTCTTTTATACTTTGATAAAACTTTATTACACAAAAGCTCTGAGCAATCAAGCCTTGTCTCTGGCCCCGGATTGAATTATCCTCCAGAGACCAAGAATCCCAGGGTCTTTCGTGGTTCAGCAACAACCTTTCACACTGGTCAATATATATCCCTTATGTTATTACAAGATTTATTTACCATGTCTTTAAATTAGATGTGATAGCAGGCAGCTAAGGCCCTGAAACTTTGGTCTTATTATTATATTATTATTGTTTTTTGTTTGTTTTTACCATTCTAGGTTTTTGGTTTTTTTTTCCAAATGACTTGGTGCTTTTTTTAGGGGAAGGCTGCACTATCACCACTTTCTTCTATGTTAATTGCTCTTTAATCTTCTCTGTGTTACCTTTTTGGCAATCAACATTCTCTTAGTTAAAAAAAAAAATCTAATTTCATTAGATTCTCAAAAAAAAAGAACAGTCCCGCTGTCCCTTGTGCCTTACTTCTTCTACACTTTAGGGTTTTGACTGTGAACTGGGGTGCTTAAGGCACAGTGTCTTTGCTACCTTTTAAAGCTGAGAACCATTGGGAAGAGAATAAAAAAAGCTGGATCAAAAGAACTTTAGTCCTCTGTCTCTGTTGCCTTATGGTACCATCTTTGACTCTAGTTTCCAACCATGGAAAGAAGAAGCTATTAATGATTCAGGGTACCCATAGTACTTCTGAGTACCTCTAATGGGACTGGCTAGTTTATTTAGCTATATCTAAATTCCTTATCTGAAAGTGGAGGTTTGGACTAAACAAACCTCAGGTGCCTCACTAGCTATCAATACTTTATAAGTGTCTCCCCTCTCCCTTAATGTATATTCACTGCACTGACAAACTGAATCTTGGGTTCTTCTGGGGGATGTTAACGTGAGGACAGCCAGGACATTTTTGAAAAGGAGAGTGAAACAAAAGCTAGATTTAACAGACATTAAAGTATATTATGAAATTATAATTGCCAAGAGTTTAAAGAAG
Organism: Cervus canadensis; assembly: GCF_019320065.1. Taxonomy (NCBI): domain Eukaryota; kingdom Metazoa; phylum Chordata; class Mammalia; order Artiodactyla; family Cervidae; genus Cervus; species Cervus canadensis. The sequence continues at coordinate 23,139,066 of NC_057391.1, forward strand.
AAATAGCAGAGTGAAAAATAAGAGTCTCGAAACAGATCCAAATAGTTTTGAGATGTTACTATGTGAGTTAAATGGCCATTTAAAGTCAGTGGAGAGAATTGCGTGGTAGTCCAGTGGTTAGAACTCCGCACTTTCATTGCTGAGGGCCCAGGGCTCACTCCCTGGTCAGGGAACTGGGATACTGCAAGCCACATGGTGCAGCCAAAAAAAAAAAAAAAAGGAAGATAATAAAATCAATAAAAATCAATGGAAAGAAAGATTATTTAACACATTATGTTAGGATGATTACTCATTTATGAAGAAATAAAACTGGATTACTCTTTAAGAAAAACAAATTCTAGTTTAATCAAAGGTCAAAATGTAAAAATTGAAATCATGGACCTTTATAAAACATGAATGAGTTTTTTTAAATAATTAAAAAATCAGGTAGGTCTTTCTAAGGAGGGTATTAAAATTTCCAAGTCATAAAGGGAAAGACTGATATATTTACTATATAAAAACTATGCATATGTAGCAACAACAAAAAATGCTCTAAATAGCATAGTGTTTAAGACCAAGACCATTTCTTGGGTTCTCATGTTAACTGTATTATTTACTAATATTGTCACTTCAGGCAAGTTTACTTAACTTTGTGGTGTCTCAATTTCTTCATCTCTAAAATACAGATAGTAGTATCTGATAAGTAGGGTTGTTAGGATTAAATGTAAATGTTTACAAAGCACATAGAACAGTGTTTAGGTAAGAGAGCATAGTAAGAGTTATATATGTTTGTTAAATAAACAGTTAAATAAAGTGTTATATAATCAAAACACAAAGTGAGTATGGCAGAAACTATCACAGTATTGTAAAGTAATTATCCTCCAATTAAACATAAAATTAAAACACAAACTGAAGGTGAATCTTTGTAATACAAGAAATACAAGAATTAATAAAATTTAAAAAGTGGTATATTAATTTGCTAAGGTTACCATAACAAAATACCACAGACTAGATAGTTTAAACAACAGAAATTTATTTTCTTACAGTTCTGAAGGCTAGAAGTCCAGGATCAGGAGGTCTGGTTACCTCTGAGACCTCTCTCCTTGGCTTGCAGAGGGCCACCTCCTCACAGTGCCTGCACATGGTCTTTCCTCAGGGCGTATATCCCTGTTGTCTCTGCATATGGCCAGATTCCCTCCTCTTTTAAGGGCAGTAGTGCCCACCCTAACTTAATCATCTCTTTAAGGCCCTGTCTCCAGACAGTCATATTCTGAGGTACTCGAGGGTTAGGATTTTAACATAAGAATTTGAGGAAACACAATTAATTGACCTAATTGTGTTTCTTCAAATACCACTCTTGGCAGTGGAGACCTCACAGTCCCCCAGTTCTCCTCCCCGGATGTAACTTCTGTTATTACTTTTGTGTATCCTTCCAGAAATATTCTTTACTTTCACGAGCACTCTAATTCCACTTCCACTCCATGTAAGTATTCCATCCCTATTCTTCTGTACTGTGCTTTTTTCTCTAACAGTGTATCTTAAATATAGTTCTATATTAGAAAAGATAGATCCAGCCCATTCTTCCTCACACTCTTTTTTATTATGAAAAATTTGAAATATTTACACCAAAGTAGAGAAATTATTTACTGAGGCCCCACGTTCCATCATCCCAGAAGGTTCCCTTGTGCCCTCTTTTCAGTCATTTCACCATCCTCTCCCCTCGTCTCCCCATAGGCAACAATTGTGCTCATTTCTGTTAACCATAGATCAAACTTAGCCTGTTCTTAAACTTCATGTAAATGGAGTCACATAGTATATACTCTTGGATATCACCTTTTTCAGCATAGTGGTGTTCAGAATTATTCATGTTGATGTATCAGAAGTCCATTCCTTCTTTTTTTTCTTGAGAAGCGTTTACTTTAGGAATATACCAGTGTTTATTCATTCTATTAGACATTTGGTTTGTTCCAGTTTGGAGCTGTTTTGAGTAAGGCTGCAGTGAATAGTCTTAGTACATATGCTTTGTGGACATAGGTTTTCATTTCTCGTAGCTAAATAGCCAGGAGTTGATAGACTATGGGGTAGTTAAGCATTTGACCTTTTAACCTTTTAAGAATCTGCTGCCTTCTGAAGTGATTGTCATTTTACACATCGACCAGCAGTGAGAGTTCCAGCGCACATCTTCACTGTTCATTCTTGTCAGTCTATCCCATTCTTTTTATATAGTTCTATAGTATTCCATTTTTTGACTATAGCATAATTTGTTCAATCCAACCCCTGTTGGTGGGCATTTAGGTTTTCTCTAGTCTTTTACTACCACTGCGGGCAGAGATTTGTTGTTCTTTGTTGTTGTTGTTTAGTTGCTAAGTTGTTTGACTGTTTTGCAGCCCCATGGACTGCCAGGCTCCTCTGTCCATGGGATTTCCCAGGCAAGAATACTAGACTGCGTTGCCATTTCCTTCTCCAGGGAGCCTTCCTAACTCAGGGATTGAACCCACGTCTCCTACCTTGGCAGGCAGGTTCTTTAACCACTGAGCCACCAGAGAAGCCCACAGAGATTTGTATACATGTACAAATTTATCTGTAGGATAATATCTTTGAAGTGGAATTGTTTGGTCAATGGATATTGTCAAATTTTGTTCTATAGAAATTTTCTTCATGCCAGTGTGTACTCTCACCAGCAGTGTATGAGTTCCTGTTTCAAATATTTGATCAAACTCTCAGATTTTTGCCTCTCGGTTAGATGCGAAAAAAAAAAAGTATCTCAGTTTAGTTTTCAATTGTAACAGTTTTATTGTGAGTGTGAGCATCATTTTACATTGAAAGCCATTTGTGTGTTTTTTCTACAAAAGTTGTCTATTCATGTTATTTGCTCATATTTCTAGTCTATTGATTTTTTTTTCTTAGTTGTAAGATCAAATTGATCAGTCGATTTATCAGAAACACCTTTCCTACTCCATGATTATTTAAAGAAAAAATTTCTTCCACATCTTTTAGAAATTTTGTCTTTTTTTAAACTTTGAAATCATTCAATCTTTTTATAAATTTGTTTCTTATATCCTCTAGATGTTTTGTTTGGCTAGTGGTTTGTTTTCAATCCCATTTATAGAATAATCCACTTTTTCCTCACTGATTAAAAGTACTATTTTTATCATGTTCTAAATCTACCTAAGTATTTTAATCTGTATTTGGACACTATTTCATTGACCTGTTTATCACCTCTTAGAGAGGTACCAAGCTGTGTTAATCAGTATAGCTTTATACTGGCTTTAAAATCTGATAAAGCCAAGTATACCTTTTCATATTTTTATGAAATATTTCCATTTTTCCATTTCATATTTCCATTTGAAATAGGAACTCATACACCGCTGGTGAAGAGTACACACTGGCATGAAGAAAATTTCTATAGAACAAAATTTGACAATATCCATTGACCCAACAATTCCATATTTTATTTATTCTTAGACGTTTAGTTCTCTGTTGAATTTTAGAATCAACTTATCTAATTTAAAACTTTTGTTAAATTTGTTTTTCAAATTTATATGATTGGAGAGGTGTTTTATATATATATATATTTCATTGTTTATTCAACTCTTTTAATGTCTTGTAGTGTTTTAAAGTTTTCTTCACATAGATTTTTTGGATTTCTTGCTAAATGTAATACTTAAGATGATCTTTTTTCATAAAATGACTTTCTTTTATTGTATTTTCTGGCTTAGTCTCTGTAAGAATGCTGTTGATTTTTAAAAATTAACTTTATGCCCAGCAAATTTATCAAATCAATTTTAGTACAGTTGATTGTACTAAATTGTACTACTAACTACTAAAATTGAATTTACAAATCAATTTTAGTAGTTCTGCTTCTAATGACTCATTTGATTTGGGTTTTTCCAGGGGTTATAATCATTACTGAAAAATAATTTTTTCTCTCCATCCTTCCAAATTTTTATCATGAATTGCACCTGTTACTGAGATTATTTAATTAAATTTTGCTCAACCACTTGAAAGAATGAGGTAGATCTGAAATTCATAGATATGGAAAACATCTCCAAGAAAAATGTTAACAAAAAGTAAGCAGCAGAACAGTATATGCTGTATGATCCTATTTATTAAACAAACAAAATTTTAGAACTAAAATAGACAAACAATTAGAAACAATGTTTTTGTACCAGTGGACTTCAGGGCTGCTCCTGGTGTGAAGTTCACTGCACCCTGCAGGTAGAGAGTTTAGAGAGTTCTATTTCAGTTTTTCAGAGCCTCTTGCCAATAGTACCCAGGTTACTTTCAGATGGATTCAGATACTATAATGAAAGAGTTCAGGAAATTAATATATACTCAGTACATAGAATAAGTTACATGGTTTAACATCACACAGTTTGATAAATAAGCTCTTTATCATCTTTTGGTTTGATTTTTCCTAGGGAGTTTGGAGTCAAATCTAAGTACATGACTATAGGCAAATAGTTTTAAAGGTTTTCTCTTTGGGAGACCTAAGCAGTTGTTTTGACTGTTTTTGCCCCTGTAGAAAAGACGCTCGAACCGCCAAGTGAAGCGGAAAAAATACACAGAGGATCTGGATATAAAGATCACAGACGATGAAGAGGAAGAAGAGGTGGACGTGACCGGTCCAGTCAGAGCTGAGCCTGTCCTCCCTGAGCCAGTGCAGGAACCAGATGGCGAGACTTTGCCTTCCATGCAGTTCTTCGTGGTAAGCTGAGAACTTAAGCAGTTTGAGATGTGTGTCTTGCTGCTCACAATCTCTTTGTTTGACTGACTGCGTCTTTTCCTGCAGGAGAATCCCAGTGAAGAAGATGCTGCCATTGTAGACAAAGTGCTTTCTATGCGTATTGTGAAGAAGGAGGTGAGGCCTGTTTTCAATGTTAGCCCATAATGCTACAGTTACAGGCTTTATGTAGTGAGCACCTTTGGATGTCAGTCTATATCGCTACAATGTAGTTACAAGAGAGAGTGGAGGAAAGTTAGGTGGCAAGTAAGAACTGTCTTATTGCCCCTTCTTTCACTTATCTGTTTAAATCCAGAAAGGGCTTATTTTCTCCAGCTATCAGGCTTCTAGCATTGAAATACCAGATTAAGTTCTTTAATCCTTTAGTCAGTGATATATCCTGGATGATACATATTTTATTCTTGGTATGAAAGTCTACCACGTGTGTTAAAATTAAGGATTCTCTTTGACAAATGAGTTATTAATAACTAATTTCTTTCTTCCCAGCTTCCTTCTGGACAGTATACTGAAGCAGAAGAATTCTTTGTCAAGTACAAGAACTAGTACGTGATCTATGAAAAAAAGCTTTTCACCCCAAATTCCACAGGGTTGTAATAAGTTCTCCCGTATAGCTATCCTGGTTGGGAATGTGTCCCCCCCCACACTTTTTTTTTTTTAAATAATTTTCATCACCCAAATTGTTTTTAGTGAGGAAAATGTCTGTTCAGAGAGAACCTCAGGAATTGACTGATTAATATTTGCCTACAGAAAAGTGGGGGTAAGGGTGGTTCCTGATAAAATCCCTTGTAATCTTGACATTCAGTTCAGTTCAGTTGCTCAGTCGTGTCCGTCTCTTCACGACCCCATGAATCGCAGCACGCCAGACCTCACTGTCCATGACCAACTCCCAGAGTTTACTCAAACTTATGCCCATCGAGTCAGTGATGCCATCCAGCCATCTCATCTTCTGTCGTCCCCTTCTCCTGCCCCCAACCCCTCCCAGCATCAGGGTCTTTTCCAGTGAGTCAACTCTTCACATGAGGTGGCCAAGGTACTGGAGTTTCAGCTTCAGCATCAGTCCTTCCAATGAAGGACCCAGGACTAATCTCCTTCAGGATGGACTGGTTGGATCTCCTTGCAGTCCAAGGGACTCTCAAGAGTCTTTTCCAACATGACAGTTCAAAAGCATCAATTTTTCAGTGCTCAGAATTCTTCACAGTCCAACTCTCACATCCATCCATGACCACTGGAAAAATCATAACCTTGACTAGACGGACCTTTGTTGGCAAAGTAATGTCTCTGCTTTTTAATATGCTATTTGGTTGGTCATAACTTTCCTTCCAAGGAGTAAGCGTCTTTTAATTTCATGGCTGCAGTCACCATCTGCAGTGATTCTGGAGCCCAAAAAATGAAGTCTGACACTGTTTCCACTGTTTCCCCATCTATTTCCCATGAAGTGATGGGACCAGATGCCATGATCTTAGTTTTCTGAATGTTGAGCTTTAAGCCAACTTTTTCACTTTCCTCTTTCACTTTCATCAAGAAGCTTTTTAGTTCCTCTTCACTTTCTGCCATAAGGGTGGTGTCATCTGCATATCTGAGGTTATTGATATTTCTCCCGGCCATCTTGATTCCAGCTTGTGCTTCTTCCAGCCTAGCGATTCTCATGATGTACTCTGCATATAAGTTAAATAAGCAGGGTGGCAATATACAGCCTTGACATACTCCTTTTCCTATTTGGAACCAGTCTGTTGGTCCATGTCCAGTTCTAACTGTTGCTTCCTGACCTGCATACAGGGTTCTCAAGAGGCAGGTCAGGTGGTCTGGTATTCCCATCTCTTTAAGAATTTTCCACAGTTTATTGTGATCCACACAGTCAAAGGCTTTGGCATAGTCAATAAAGCAGAAATAGATGTTTTTCTGGAACTCTCTTTCTTTTTCGATGATCCAGAGGATATTGGCATTTTGGTCTCTGGTTCCTCTGCCTTTTCTAAAACCAGCTTGAATATCTGGAAGTTCACGGTTCACGTATTGCTGAAGCCTGGCTTGAAGAATTTTGAGCATTACTTTACTAGCGTGTGAGATGAGTGCAATTGTGCGGTAGTTAGAGCATTCTCTGCAATTGCCTTTCTTTGGGACTGGAAAGAAAACTGACCTTTTCCAGTCCTGTGGCCACTGCTGAGTTTTCTAAATTTGCTGGCATATTGAGTGCAGCACTTTCACAGCATCATCTTTCAGGATTTGAAATAGCTCAACTGGAACTCCATCACCTCCACTAGCTTTGTTCGTAGTGATGCTTTCTAATGTCCACTTGACTTCACATTCCAGGATGTCTGGCTCTAGGTGAGTGATCACACCATCGTGATTATCTGGTTCGTGAAGATCTTTTTTGTATAGTTCTTCTGTGTATACTTGCCACCTCTTCTTAATATCTTCTGCTTCTGTTAGGTCTATACCATTTCTGTCCTTGATCAAACCCATCTTTGCATGAAATGTTTCCTTGGTATCTCTAATTTTCTTGAAGAGATCTCTAGTCTTTCCCATTCTGTTATTTTCCTCTATTTCTTTGCATTGATCGCTGAGGAAGGCTCTCTTATCTCTCCTTGCTATTCTTTGGAACTCTGCATTCAAATGGGAATATCTTTCCTTTTCTCCTTTGCTTTTCACTTCTCTTATTTTCACAGCTATTTGTAAGGCCTCCTCAGACAACCATCTTGCCTTTTTGCATTGCTTTTCCATGGGGATGGTCTTGATCCCTGTCTCCTGTACAATGTCACGAACCTCCGTCCATAGTTCATCAGGCTCTCTGTCTATCAGATCTAGTCCCTTAAATCTATTTCTCACTTCCACTGTATAGTCATAAGGGATTTGATTTAGGTCATACCTGAATGGTCTAGTGGTTTTCCCCACTTTCTTCAGTTTCAGTCTGAATTTGGCAATAAGGAGTTCATGATCTGAGCCACAGTCAGCTCTCGGTCTTGTTTTTGCTGACTGTATAGAGCTTCTCCATCTTTGGCTGCAAAGAATATAATCATTCTGATTTCGGTGTTGACCATCTGGTGATGTCCACGTGTAGGTCTTCTCTTGTGTTGTTGGAAGAGGGTGTTTGCTATGACCGGTGTTTTCTCTTGGCAAAACTCTATTAGCCTTTGCCCTGCTTCATTCCGTACTCTAAGGCCAAATTTGCCTGTTACTCCAGGTGTTTCTTGACTTCCTGCTTTTGCATTCCAGTCCCCTATTAATGAAAAGAACATTTTTTTGAGGTGTTAGTTCTAAAAGGTCTTGTAGGTCTTCATAGAACCATTCAACTTCAGCTGCTTCAGCATTACTGGTTGGGGCACAGACTTGGATTACTGTGATATTGAATGGTTTGCCTTGGAAACGAACAGAGATCATTCTGTCATTTTTGAGATTGCATCCAAGTACTGCATTTCAGACTCTTTCGTTGACTATGATGGCTACTCCATTTCTTCTAAGGGATTCCTGCCCACAGTAGTAAATATAATGGTCATCTGAGTTAAATTCACCCATTCCAGTCCATTTTAGTTCGCTGATTCCTAGAATGTTGACATTCACTCTTGCCATTTCCTGTTTGACCACTTCCTTTTTTTTTTTGTTTGTTTGACCACTTCCAGTCTGCCTTGATTCATGGACCTAACATTCCAGGTTCCTGTGCAATATTGCTCTTTACAGCATCGAACCTTGCTTCTATCACCAGTTACATCCACAACTGGGTATTGTTTTTGCTTTGGCTCCATCCCTTCATTCTTTCTGGAGTTATTTCTCCATTGATCTCCAGTAGCATATTGGACACCTACCGACCTGGGGAGTTCCTCTTTCAGTGTCCTATCATTTTGCTTTTTCATACTGTTCATGAACAGTATGAAAAGACAAAATCATGACATTAAGACCTTGCTACTCAGTGTGATCCATTGACCAGCAGAATTAGCATCATTTGGGTGCCTGTTAGAAATGTGAACTTTCAAGCCAACTCTAGACTAAGTGGTTGGTGTACAAAATAAAGTTTTAAGAGGCACTGATCTGATAAGAGACTATCTCTCCATTGAAGCAGCATACTCTTAGGTCTGCTTTTGGCTAATCTCCTCATCTCAGACATTAACTTACCAGTTCCACTTTCTCATACCATGGCTGACTATTTCCATCTCCTTTAGCTCCTATCTGCACTGTGAATGGGCCACCATCTCCCAACTGGAGAAGGATAAGAGGATCCATCAAAAACTAAAGCGCTTCAAAACCAAAATGGCTCAGATGAGACACTTCTTCCATGAGGTAATTAGGAATCGGTATTGCTTATCATTTATTTCATAGAAGCATAAATTTCTGGGGTTATCCCTGACAGATTGTTCAAAAGACTTATAGTTGCTTTATATATATGGGTATATAAGTTTCATTTCGATCATTGGACTCTCCTTATTTAATGGCCCTATGGTTTGTTTTACCAGGTCTAAATATGGTCTTTTTCTAAGTTATAGAATGTTTTGAAATTGAGTTGTTTGATATTCATGAAGTATTTTCAAAACAGATGATAAACTATCTGTCCACTTCAGGGATTCTTCTCCCTCTGTTGTCAGTCTTTAGCAACTGCTGGTATCTGTAGACATAAGCAACCATATCATTAAGAGGGAACATTTATTTTCTCAAATTTCTAATCCAGTATAATTAGAAATAGTGATAAAGGAACTTTAATATCTTACATCCAGTGTTACTACTAGTTAAGTACTGGAGCATCTGTGAGAATCTCTTGAGCTGTATTTTAACACTCTATTTTTCTTTGAAAACTTTTTGTACATACATCTTTTCCAAAATGGGAGTTTTAAAATCTGTATTTAATATATAATACTAAGTGCCTTGAGAAAAAGAATTCTTTTTAAAAGTTTCTTAAGACCTATGGAGGAAGAGATCTAATAAGAAGACTGAAAGAGAAGGAATAATGTATAGCTTTAGGGGAAAAAAAGGCCAGTTGTAGCCAAATACATCTGAGGAAGCTAACTTTATATCACCAGACTTGTCAATAAGTGAGTTATTTTCCACATCACTTGGAGAGCAAGCAGGACCATGTAGGTTTTATAATTTCTTTTTATATGAAAAGAAAATAATGATTGGGTTGTGGAGGTGTTTTTTTTTTTTTTTTGGCCTATGTTCTTTTAAAGCCTAATTTGTGAAATGTGCAGTGAAACTGTAATCCCATTTCAGCTGATACTAGATATATAATTTGTGGCCATTGAGCTAAGCTCTGCTAACTGACTTGTGTGCCAGTCAGATTTGCCTTTATTGGTAGGTCATTTAGCCAAATCACTCACTCACTTATTCACTGTTTATGTGCTAGTCACTGCGGTTAACAGATCACACATGGTCTGTGTTCTCATATAGCTCACTGTCTAATGGGGGAGGAGAGAGAGATTTTAAAATAATTCAAATTGTGATAAGTACCAGGAAAGAAGGAGCATAGGAAGACATTAAAAAATGCCTGCTTTGGATAATCAGGGAAGGCTTCACTGAGAATTGAATTATGAATGGAAGTTAGCAAGGCCATAAGCACCTGTAAATTGTACCCCTGGCATGGGAAGTAGCAATATATGAAGGCCCCGAGATAGGATGAGGAACTGAAAGCACGGTGGTATTTACATATGACAGAAGCAGGTGCTTACAGACCTTTTAGTTTTGTTTTTATTCTAAGTGCAAAAGGGGAAACCATTGGACTATTTAAAACAGGCCAAAGACATAAACCAGTTTTCACCTTTAAAAGATCATCTAGACTTTGGAGAATGGATGGGAGAAGAGTAAGCATGAAAGCAGGATGAGCTGTAAGGAGGCCACTGAAGTTTTCTAGATGAGAAATTATCACAGCTTTATAGTGCTTTCGGTTGTTGAAGAGAAGGGATAGATTTGAGTTTACTTTAAAGTAGGATTGACGGCAATTGGTATGATGGCTTACATAGACGGGTATTAAAGAATGGAAGATCTTAGAAGCAACTGATTTGGGGAAAATCAAGATTTTAGTTTAGACCATGTTAAGTTTAAAATTCCATAACATGTCTAGCAAGGAGATAGATATACAAAACTCGATTTTTTAGGCTACAATTAAAATTTGGAATGTATCAGCATATACATTATTATTAAAGCCTTAATAACTATGCCAGAGTGTTAGGAGAAATATTAGGGAAAAGATAGGCCACAAAAATTAGTGGGAAAGTGCCATAAGAAGGAAGAGTTTTTTTCCCTATGGTTTCTTTGAGATCTCTCTTTGGAGCCTTGGGTTATTTATCTTGGGATATCACCCAAAGTTAGATACCAGTGACTTAGGGAAAAAAGAGCCAGTGAAGGTGACTGAGAATTGACCAAAACACAAAGTGAAACCAAAATAAGGCTACAAAAGTGAATATGGTGTCTCAGAAAAGTCTAGATAGTGCTTTCGAGAGAAAGATGAATTGTTGAATACTTTGTAGCTGTAAATTAAGGTGAGTACAGAAATGTTTCCATTGTATTTGGCAATTTGGAGATCATGAATGATGTTGAAGAGTGGTTTCATTATGTGATGGAAGTAGAAAGAAGAGTGGAATGGATGGACAAATAAAGAAGTGATGAAAAAAAAAATGAAAAAAAAAAAAAAAAGAAGTGATGAAATGGAGGTACTATGTGTTTAAAACTCTTGGGAAAGCTTACATGTGAAGCAGAACAGAAGAATAGTTGCAGGGGGATGTAGAGTCAGAGAGGTCTTTTTAAGATGTGAACTAGTAGAACATGTGTGTATATTATGGCAATGTTACACTAGAGAGGGATTCCTAAGAAGGCAGGAAGGAATGAAATCCAAAGCATATATGGAGAGAATAGCCACTGTTAGGAGTAGTGACACTTGATCTGGTAATATGAGAAGATAGGTGCAAACAAGGTAAGTGTGTAGGATTTGATAGGGTGAAAATGGGGAACTCCCTTTTTTTTTTTTCTTAATAATTTTTGAAGTAAGGATATCCACTAAAGGTTGGGTGGAACGGTGAATTTTCTAGACAGTGATCTTTTTGGTTTTATTGTTTGGTTTCATAATTCCTCTAGGATGAAGAGCCCTTCAACCCAGACTATGTAGAGGTGGATAGGATATTGGATGAGTCTCACAGTATTGACAAGGACAATGGGGAGGTGAGTTGGGTCATGAAGGAACATGAGAGGCCTTAAAGATTTCTGCCTGTCTGCTTGCCCACCCTTTGTTTTTCAGATTTGGCTGAAAAATCTCTTGGATTGAAAAGGTACTTTTGAATTTTTTCTGAGAGATCCTCAGAATGATATTGGGAAGGTAGAGGAGTACAGAGAGAGGCTATAGAGAAAGATTCTCTTGAAGTCAGATATCTGGAAGCTGTGTTTGCAAGGACTCATTCACCTTGGTCTCATTTTATCTCAGATTTTATATGAGAGACCCTTAACATTTAGTTGAGGGTGAAAGGTGGGGATAGAGAAAGGAATCCTTTATCAATTTCCAAATATATGAATATAAAAACCCTTGCATAGACTCATAGCTTTCTTTGTGTTGAGAATTTTTTATTTCCTGAACTGGGGCTTTCCCAGTGGCTCAGTGGTAAAGAATCTGCCTGCGGTGCAGAAGCCGCACGAGACACGGGTTCTACCCCTGGGTCTCGAAGATCCCCTTGAGGAGGAAATGGCAATCCACTCCAGTATTCTGGCCTGGGAAATCCAATGGACAGAGGATCCTGGCGGGCTACAGTCCATAAGGTCGCAAAGAGTCAGACATGACTGAAGCGACTGAGCACACATGCACAGCATCAGTTAAATGCATTTTCATTTGTCACTGAAACATGTACTACATTTGAATCAGTCCTTTTAAACAGACTGTGGGGTCTTGCTCCCACAAGTGCAGATTTAGTACATCTAGGGTAGGACCGAGAGATTTGTTTTTAAGTTGGTTCTTCAAGGGGTTCTCATGCATAGCTTGGTTTAGGAACCCCAGAACTAAAGCTTTCTTAGATTGGGTAGCAGATTTTACATATGTTAAAACATTTGGTGACATGTTTTCTTTCATTAATCACTTTTTTTTCATTTTCCAACCAAGAGTTTTGTAGATCTAAGCCACCAGTGAATTCAACATTGCTCTCTTTTATTCAGATTTGCTTGGACCATGAACTAAGCACTTTGTTAGAACTCGTCTCACTTCTAGTCTGAGTTGTTGGTTTAACATCACAGGGTCACATTTCATCAAAATTTTATCACTCAAATAGTTCCTGCTTACAGAGTGACTAGTAGGGAACAGCAGAGCCTTGTTAAGACATCAGTGCTAGCTGGCAAACTGGGTTCACTCACAAACTAAGTGACTTGCTCCCATATGTCATCCTTGTAGAACCTAAAAGTCAAAGTCTTCCATCTGTTAAAGCCCAAGTTTGTTTTATAAGCTTTCAAGGTTACTCAGGTAAAACCTTAGCTATCCAAAGTCATTATAATGCAGTGTCTTTAAATCCTAACAAGAATACCTCTGAAACCACGTATTTCTGCTTTTGCAATTAGGGGTGGGAATTACTGCTTATTGTTCATTTGTGGGAGGTGAGAGTGGAATGGACCAGTTATTAGTCAGGACAGGTTAGCCATTGTTATATTATTCTCATTACTTTCAGGTTCTCAGCCTTCCTAGCCTTAAAAATGTTATGCTCTCTATCACTATACTTGTACTTTCATCTTCCAAAAGTAATTAGATTTTGATTAGGCCCCTCTGGAATGTTATTAGACCTGGCATGACAGATGAAAGTGTTTTAGTACCCTAATTTGCACTTCTAATATTGGATAAAAACTTTGCCCATTTCCCCCATCCCAAAATGAGCTTAACCTGTCATCCTTATTACATTACACAGTAGTAGAAATAAGTGGTATAATAAATATTAATTAAAATCCTTGGGAAATAAGTTATGATGCTGGAAATGTGTGACCTGAACAAACGTCTTTATGTACAAAGTGACCCGAGTCACTACAATAAAGAAAAAGGTAAAAGAGAAATTACATAGATTCTAGTTTTTTCATGATCTCTCTCTCTTAAACACTTGCATCTTCACACTTCTTGCTGGCTATTTTAAGGAGTATTCTGTCAGTTGATTTTTAGAGATTTCATGGTGATTACACTAGGCCTAGTCTAATTCTTCTTGCTTCATGTAAGCCCAAAATGAAAATGCAGTCAAGTCAGGAGTCATCTTAAGTACTGAGAATAGGAGCCATATTACCACTAGAATGCCTACATAGAGCATAGCCGTGTGATTGGAGCTTCAGCATTCCCTTTCTACTCTTACCTCTCTTCAGTGATACCTCTTGTGGTTATCTCCTAGGTTCCTGGGACTCACGGGGAAATCTCTTTACCACCATATGACTGCTCTTTTTCTCATGTGACTGTTCTTTGAAATAGCACCTGCATTCAGAGCTCCAGGAACTCAGAAGCCCAGTAGTTTCAGCCCTGCTTTGTTCCTATGGATTTAACCTGTTTCTCACTTCTAAAAGCAGCCTTGCTTCTACTGTTATTATATTTGGTGCCAGGAGGATAGTATGGAATGGGGCTACCATATCTTCTAATTTCAATCTAATTCAACACAATATAGAATTTTTTTTTTTTTAATATGCTTGGTTGGTGAGCCTAATGTTTCAGTGGTTAGTATCCTAGATAGTGCTGGGTAGAAATTTCACTTTTAGATTCTTATAAGTTGTTTGGAAGCATGATCAAAGGCACAGATAGTACAGTGCGTCTGCAGGTGAGCCTGTGGCTGGTGTTTTCAGCTTGACTTTTTTGGCACCTTTTTAGGTGTTGACACTTAGTCAAATTCTTAATCTCCAAGTCACAGCAGAGAACACGGCATCATTTCACTAAAGCTCTGACTTCTTCTCCCCTAGCCTGTAATTTACTACCTGGTGAAATGGTGCTCTCTGCCCTACGAGGATAGTACATGGGAGCTCAAAGAGGATGTTGATGAGGGCAAGATTCGAGAATTTAAACGCATCCAGTCAAGGCACCCAGAACTCAAAAGGGTGGTAAGTACATCTGCATTTAGAGTGTAAAGTCCATATAGGGAATGATTTAATTTTCCTAATATAGAGTTTGGGCTTTCCTGATAGCTCAGTTGGTAAAGAAACCACCTGCAATTCAGGAGACCCCAGTTTGATTCCTGGGTTGGGAAGATCCGCTGGAGAAGGGATAGACTATCCACTCCAGTATTCTTGGACTTCCTTGGTGGCTCAGTGGGTTTTTTTCTCTCTCTTTTTTTGTTATTAAAGTGTCATTGTGAAGTCATGAATTTGAATATATTTAACATGTTTAATCCAAGCAATAGTGTCTTTGAATTGACTTCACCTGTTAGAACTACCTAGTAAGTTTACCTAATTTTGTTAGTGCCTCCACCCCATTTATTCAAATTTCTTACTTTTTAGAATCGTCCACAGGCAAGTGCCTGGAAGAAGTTGGAGTTGTCACATGAGTATAAAAACAGAAACCAGTTACGGGAATATCAGTTGGAAGGGGTCAACTGGCTGCTCTTTAATTGGTATAACAGGTAAAGAAAAGAGTGGGACCACAAAATATAGGCTAAGTCTGGGATTATTTTTATTTATTTTCTGTAGAAAAGGTTCATTTTATGTACTTTTTATAAGATGGTCTCTTTTGACATGCTTTTCTTTTTTTGTGATGAATTGGCAGGCAGAACTGCATCCTGGCTGATGAGATGGGATTGGGCAAAACCATTCAGTCCATTGCCTTCTTGCAGGAAGTATATAATGTGGGTATCCATGGCCCCTTCCTGGTCATTGCCCCACTGTCCACAATTACTAACTGGGAGCGGGAATTCAACACATGGACAGAGATGAACACTATTGTCTACCATGGCAGTCTGGCCAGCCGGCAGATGATACAGCAATATGAAATGTACTGCAAAGATTCACGGGTGAGTTGTATATAATGCATGTGTTATGGCTTAGAGAATAGGCCAAAGTACCTGGTATTTTAGAAGCTTTTATGTGAGTCAAAGACTTTTATTGAGACTCTCTGTGATGTAAGGTGGTGTTGTCTACTTTATGCAGGATACTTTTTTGACTTTGCTATTTTGATCCAGTGGAAATTCTGACTTTATTCATGAATATATACATTTTAAATAGAGTTTTGCCAGCATTGATTAGTTTTCATCAAGAAATAATTTTCCAGAATGAAATTCATTTAGCTACTTTTATTTCCTTGATCCATAAAATGGTGAACATAAGACATTTCTTCCTTTTTTTTTTTTTTTTTAAAGTCTGCTGAAGTTTTCATCAAGATTAGTTCTTTTTTCTATATAAGTTCGGAAAAAGTTTCTTAACATTGAATTTTGAGTTTTTTTCCTAGCATTAGTTTCCCATTTTTATTTCTACGAAACCCAAGTTTATTCAAGTCATATTTTGTTGCTCTTAATTTTGTTAAGATAATTGGATTCTTTTGTCCATTTTTAGATAGTAACCAATATTACCACATACTACATTAGCTGTTTCACTTTTAGTTTTATCTTGTGTGTTTCAGCAGTGCTCAACATTGTGGATTTTAGTGTTTACCAACAGAAGATGTAGGGCTGAAATACATGAGGTAGGCATGCAGCAAAGTCAAGAATGTCCAGCTTCTTTCAGTAAGGTCTGTGATCTTCCCAAGAAGCTGAGTGTGTTGAGGAGGCAGGGATTCAATGATTTGACACTGTTTATCAGGAATATGAACAGTGGCAGAGGTGGGTGGTGGTGCAATTTGTGTTTTCTATTAAGCCTGCCTAAATATAAAATGCAGAATATGTAGACCAGAAGAGCTTCTCATTTAGGAACATTTTAGGCCTTTTCTGACTTTATTGCCTTCATGCTTAGGGGCGCCTCATCCCAGGTGCATACAAGTTTGATGCCTTGATCACAACTTTTGAGATGATTTTGTCAGACTGTCCAGAGCTTCGTGAGATTGAATGGCGGTGTGTCATCATTGATGAGGCCCATCGACTAAAGAACCGTAATTGCAAGCTGCTTGATAGTCTCAAGCACATGGACCTGGTGAGTTCCTCTCACTGACTTGTGGCCAGAAACACCTAGAATTAAGTAATCCTAATTCCATGTGAATTAATTTCATAGAGAAGAATGAGAATCTTGGTATTGGGTAGTGGGTATGGCCTATGGGAATGGTAGCCTGAAAGTCATAAAATTCGTATAAATTTTAGAGGTAGAAGATGATTGTGTGTTAGTGGTTCTCAATTGGTTGAAGAGGTGGGATATTAAATGAGTTACCTATTTCTGCATAACAAAATATCCAAAAACCTAGTGACTTAAAACAACTGTGTTTTTCATGACTGTCTAGCTCAGCAACTTGGGCTGGGCTCAGTGATCTCATTCTTTCAGTGGTCTTGTCTAGAGTCAGTAATACAGCTGCAGCTGACAACTGGTACTGGTTGTTGGCTGGGCCATCTTCCATGTGGTCTGTCATCCCTCTGTGGGCCAGACTTTGCTTCTGTACCTGGTAGAGTCAGAGTAGTGTTCCAAGAGGGTAAAGGTGGAAGGCAAGGCCTTTGAGGCTCTGAAACTCACATGGTACCCACTTCTGCTACATTCTCATTGTCAGAGCAAGTTATAAGTCACGACCATGTTCAAGTGGTGAATCTTGATAGGAGGAACTACCAAAAATCAATGGCCATATTTAATCCCGCACAGGTACATTTCTTAGAGGGAGACATATTAATGGATATCCATGGGGACTTGAGAGTGTGGAGAGGCATGTTTAATTGGAAAAAACGTTCTAAATATTTCTTTATTGCCTTATAATATTTAAGAAATTAATACGTTAAATAATATCAAGAATATTCTTGAGTATTTCATGTTTATCAAAAGAGGCAGCAAGTAAGAGTAATCTGGTCCATTTCCATAATTTTACAGTTAAAGAAATGGAAACTATACTTATATACTTGATGGAAAACTCCAGAAGTCTTTTTGAGTGTTATCATTCTTCTGTATTCTCCATTTCTAGGAGCACAAAGTGCTGCTCACAGGAACACCATTGCAAAATACTGTGGAGGAACTGTTTAGCTTGCTTCATTTCTTGGAACCATCACAGTTTCCATCAGAATCAGAATTCCTCAAAGACTTTGGGGATCTCAAAACAGAAGAACAGGTAGGAAGTTGTCTGTTGTGATACTAATGCAGAATAAAAAAATTTGTACTAGGCAGATATCTACTGTCATTGATATCCATGTTTCCATCTAATGTGAGAATGTTTGTCCTCATGTTATTATTTTTTCCTCTGTGTTGGTTACAGGTTCAAAAGCTACAGGCCATTCTCAAACCAATGATGCTGAGAAGACTCAAAGAAGATGTTGAAAAGAACCTGGCACCCAAACAGGAGACCATTATTGAAGTAGAGCTAACCAACATTCAGAAGAAATACTACCGGGCTATTTTGGAGAAGAATTTCTCCTTTCTTTCCAAAGGGGCAGGTCATACTAATATGCCAAATCTACTCAACACAATGATGGAGTTGCGCAAATGCTGCAACCACCCATATCTCATCAATGGTGAGAGAACTCTTGAAGCACCTGGATTTCTGTGTTACCTTGATTACTAAGTGGTGTTCCTCAGAAACAATAGATGCATTGGCTGATCCTTCCTAGTTTGGAAATAGAGGGGATTTCTCTTTTTAAAACCATTCTCAAGTGGAACGTCTTCCTTTAGTTCTTTCTGACCCTTTGACTCTCCATAGTCTCCAAAGTTAAAAAGGATTTGCTATTAAGAATTCTGTTCTGTCTTCACTGATATTCTATGTTGCTGTTTCTGTTTTGGATGGCATTATGGTGGTAACAGTGGTTTTCATGTACTGTTGTAGTCCTTGTTCATATATTTACATGTTTTACCCAATTCTTAAGCCTGACTAATGTGGAATATTTTGTTTGTTTGTTTGTTTGTTTAATGTGGAATATTTTGTATTAACAAATTGAGGATATTTTAGGGTTTGGGGGTTGCTGAAATTCTGTTTTCAAGTAATATTGATATCAAGTCAGGTTATTTTCTTTTCTTTGCTTCCTTATCTCAGTTAAATAAACTTCAGCCTTTCTGTTTCTCTGGATCTCACCATCAGGTCTGATTTTTCTTTTTGGCAGGTGCAGAAGAAAAAATCCTAACAGAGTTTCGAGAAGCTTGCCATATCATACCTCATGACTTCCACTTGCAGGCCATGGTTCGTTCAGCTGGCAAGTTGGTTCTTATTGACAAGTTACTTCCAAAACTTAAAGCTGGTGGCCATAAGGTTCTGATCTTTTCCCAGATGGTACGCTGCCTAGATATCCTAGAGGATTATCTAATCCAGAGAAGGTGAGAAAAAAAAGTCATTCCTCACCTGTTTACTTTGTACTTATAAAACTGCAAAGAGTGGGAGGCATGAGTTTAACTAAAGTTGACCAGGACTGGGCTAAGAGAAGTATTCAAGACTCTCACTCTCAACTTTCTGATAAAATTTTTGGTGAACTAGCAATACAGGGATACTGGTATTGATCCCAGCCTGCTTTTTTGTTCTCTTTTTCTGCTCAGCTGATTAAACTTTTTTCCTGTGATTCCCATGCAGGTACTTATATGAGCGTATTGATGGGCGAGTTAGAGGCAACCTTCGGCAAGCTGCTATTGACCGTTTTAGCAAGCCTGACTCGGACCGATTTGTCTTTCTGCTATGCACCCGGGCTGGTGGACTTGGCATTAATCTCACAGCTGCTGATACTTGCATCATCTTTGATTCAGACTGGAATCCGCAAAATGACCTGCAGGTAGAGGAAATCATTGTCTTAAGGACTAATCACCTAACCTGAGAGGTTTTACAGCAGGATCAAGATCTCTTAGAAAGTCTTATCTTTTCTAGAGTCTGGAATTGTTTAATTAGGTCATCAGACTTTTTTCTGTACAGGGCAAATAGTTAACATTTTAGGCTGTGCAAATCAGTCTCTGTTGTAACTGTTCTCCTCTGCTCTTGTACTACAAAAAACATCTATAAGCAAATATAAATGAATGGGTAGAGCTGTGTTTCAGCAAAAACTTTATTTCTAGAAATTGGTGACCAAGATTTGCTGACACCTGGTCTGGATGATGGGGCAGTAATTTCATATTGAAATTGACTTCTGATTTTGAATTGATCTCATGGCTGTTTTATAAATATAAATCGGTATTTTGAATCCTTCTCCTCCCCGCCCCCTCTAATGTTATTTTTTCCCTTCCTTCCATTTGTTAAAACCAGGCTCAAGCACGTTGTCATCGAATTGGGCAGAGCAAAGCTGTGAAGGTGTACCGTCTCATCACTCGTAATTCTTACGAGAGGGAGATGTTTGATAAGGCTAGCCTCAAGTTGGGATTGGATAAAGCTGTGCTTCAGTCCATGAGTGGTCGGGATGGCAACATTACTGGAGTGAGTCTTGTTAATTTTTAGCTATATTTGTAGTAGGTCATGGTGATGAAGGGAGGCAAAAGCTACTTTTTGTACGGTAACCTGACCCCTTGTTTGAATTCTCAATGATTATTTTTTAAAATATAATAAAATATCATGACATGGTTAGATAATATTCTCTGATTTTTTTTCACCTTTCTATTGGATTTTGTAGATCCAACAGTTCTCTAAGAAGGAGATTGAAGATCTCTTACGGAAAGGAGCGTATGCAGCCATAATGGAGGAAGATGATGAGGGCTCCAAGTTTTGTGAAGAGGACATTGACCAGATCTTGTTAAGACGAACCACTACCATCACCATTGAATCTGAAGGAAAGGGTTCTACCTTTGCCAAGGTATGTTCTGTCGGTGCTAGAGGCTTTTAGTACAGAGAGACAGGAATCTCTAGAATTTGATACTTTTAAAAAATATAGTTTTAATATATACTGATATTCCTTTACTCAAAAAAGTGGTGTAGTCAACTTTACTATTTCTTTGTTCCTCATTAGGCAAGCTTTGTGGCTTCTGAAAATAGGACTGATATTTCTCTGGATGACCCAAACTTTTGGCAAAAGTGGGCCAAAAAGGCTGACCTGGACATGGATCTACTCAATAGCAAGGTGAGCTTCCTTTTCCTTCAAGGAGGAAATGTGGCAGGAAACACATTACTTTCTGGAGTCTTTACAACTGCTCTGATCCTTCAGTGCTGACCTTGGCTTACGATGGTATATCAAAGGCCATTGTGAAAGCTTTCTACATAGAGGGCCACTAAAAAATACTTAGATACTTAGATAACTACCACTTAAGTTTGCTTCCTGAGTCCCTGTAGATTATCTTACATGTCCAAAAAAGAATCTACCTTTGAGTATCTACAAATTATTACACGCAAGGCTATTTCAGTCTGACTATCTTTAATTCCTTTCCCATGATTATATTGTGAAAAGAGTTACTTCTCCTTCTGTTCCCTGCATAGAATAACTTGGTGATTGACACACCTAGAGTACGAAAGCAGACCCGCCACTTCAGCACTCTGAAAGATGACGACCTAGTGGAATTCTCTGATTTGGAAAGTGAAGATGATGAGCGACCACGCTCTCGCCGACATGACCGTCATCATACCTATGGGCGCACTGACTGTTTTCGGGTGGAAAAGCACCTCCTGGTATATGGGTAAGACCCCACCTTGCCTCAGAGGTAGTGCATCTCCATCCTGATAGACATCTCGTTTGCTTTTTAAATTGGAAGCTATGATCAAAGAGGGGATAATGGGAAAAAATTGATTCTGTTACCATGTTTTCCCAAGATCTTTTTGTCTCGCACCATTTGGGAAGTGTGAATTTGAGGGACTGGGTCCCTAGGAAAATATCCATATGATTGCTTTTTTTTTGTAGTTGGGGACGATGGCGAGATATTCTGTCTCATGGACGCTTCAAGCGACGGATGACTGAAAGAGATGTGGAAACAATTTGCCGGGCCATCCTCGTGTACTGTCTCTTACACTATCGTGGGGACGAAAATATCAAAGGCTTCATTTGGGACTTGATTAGCCCTGCTGAAAATGGCAAGACAAAAGAATTGCAGAATCACTCAGGTGATTATCAAGTCTTTGCTTTTTGTCTTTCTATAGGTTACCTAATCCTTTTCAGGTCCAAGGGTTTTTCTCAATCCAAGTCTTCGATGTTTCCCCTTCCCCAGGTCTGTCTATCCCTGTGCCTCGTGGACGCAAGGGGAAAAAAGTAAAGTCACAAAGCACTTTTGATATCCATAAGGCAGATTGGATCCGGAAGTATAACCCTGATACTCTGTTTCAAGATGAGAGTTATAAGAAGCACTTGAAACATCAGTGTAACAAGTAAGGATGGAATTTAGCAGACTAAAGCATTTTCCACCTCAAGCTTTCTGCACTATTACTGAGCCAGTTCTTCCTCTTTCCCTTCTAGGGTGCTGTTGCGGGTACGAATGCTATATTATCTGAGACAGGAGGTTATTGGAGACCAGGCAGAGAAGGTGTTAGGGGGTGCAATTGCCAGGTAAAGTTATGCTATATTTTTCTTTATGCTGTGCCTTATACCAGAATATATTAGTTTACTTATTTCACTCTTAACTATCTCTGGGATACCTGATAATTAAAATCTGTATATCAGGTCTTCAATCCTATGCAGTTGGCCTTTTGTATCCTTGGGTTTTGCATCCTTTTGATCCACAGTTGATCAAATCCATGGATATCAAGGGCCAGCTGTATTCACTGAATGATTCATCTTATATAAGGGGCTTGAACGTCAGTGGATTTTGGTATCTGGGGTGGAACCAATCCCTTATGGATACCAGGGGACAGCTGTTCTTGATACCAGTGGAAGAAAATAGGCAGATGTAGGACTACGTAAATTAATAGAGAAAAGAAGATACCTGTAATAATCTTTCCAAAGATTGTTTGCTTTTATTTCATGCATTGCTGTGCTGACTCTGCCTCTTATACCTTCAGTGAGATTGACATATGGTTCCCAGTAGTGGATCAGCTGGAGGTTCCAACAACATGGTGGGACAGTGAGGCTGATAAGTCTCTGCTCATTGGAGTCTTTAAGCATGGTAGGTGTCTGCTGTTAGTCTGTTCTTTTCCTGTTAGAGAGTTTTGTCTACAGATGGAATATGTTGCAAAGTACTCAAGACCAATAATTATGTTTCAATGGTAAACTAGTTCTCAGAAATATAGAGCAGAGCTGTTAGTTCCTATGAATAGATGGTCAGGAAAGACCAGATGGATAGTTAAATCGCAAGGTAGGGTGTCTCCCATCTGTTCTGTGATTAATCAGTTACTACCAGTCTGTATGCAGTGGTGTCCAAGTTAAGATTTGCAATCAGGGGAGATGATGCATGTCTACTCTTGTTAATAATAAACATGTTTACTTTGCATAGCTTTCCTGTGGCTTGCTGAAAATGTTCTGCTTGTATAGCATCTTGTTTGTCTAAATATTCAGTACTCATCTTATGTAGGTGTGAAGAGCCCTGCTTGAGTGAAAGAAAAATTAAAAAATTTTTTTTAGCCAGTGGAAAAAAATGGCCTGAAGTAGAGTGAAAAAAGGGAGAAGACTCCCTTTTCAGTCTTGCCTAATCACAAATTCCACACATTAAAAGCAGTAAGTGCTAACTTCCAGCCTAGTGACTTAGTGAATTGGAAGATTATTTCTTTTTTTAACATACTTTTCTGTTTACTTCTATAAAATAAAAGTAATGGCACTTTATTCACATTTTTGACAAGTTTAATTGAATGAGAAAAATTGTGAGCATTTGTAGTCTTAGATTTATTTACTTGTGAGGTGCAGAGGCTTTAGAAGAGTCCAAACATCTGAAGTACATTCATCATTCATCCACCATTCAGAGTGCCTGTTTGCAGATACAAATTTCTTATTCTTTATTTGAAAATGCGTTACCTAGCTCTAAATTATTGGACTTTTAAAATTTCCTCACCTGTGTAGTAAGAATGATGATAAAAAATTGCCCATTAAATGGCTATATAAATCTGTCACCATTCTCTGTTACACACTGGTTAAATTCCTGTTTTCAGTAACTGGTGATAAAACTCTTTATGACTCTAAATTGGAGTGGAAATATTAAATATCTTAATATAACCCAACAGCTGTCCAAATTAACATTTTCAGAGTACTTTACACTATGAGCAAAGTAGCCCACTTTTTATTCCAGCAGCATATGAAGTAAGCGTAAAAGCAAAATGAGTCTCTGATTTTCTTTAAATTATGGCTGTTTTTCTTCAAGGCTATGAAAAATATAATACTATGAGGGCAGACCCAGCCTTATGCTTCCTGGAAAAGGCTGGCCGACCAGATGACAAAGCAATTGCAGCAGAACATCGCGTGTTGGATAATTTTTCTGACATAGTGGAAGGGTAAGTATTGATGTTTAGTTCTCTTAAAGCTGTATCTACATTACAAAGGATATTTGTTGCTTGTGCTAAGAGATGGCATAACTCTAGCCTTGACTGAATCAATTGGGATTCCTAATGGTGGTTATACTCACAAATGATAAATTCTTAACAAACAGTGCGACCAGCAGAAAGGTCTCCATAAATTGGCCTGAAACCATACATTGTCATACAATGCAACTAAGGGGGAAAATTACTCCCAAATGGCTTATTTGATGTTCTCTTCAGTTTTCTGTGCACTGCTTTCAGCTACAGTAGTGGAGAGGATAACTGCTTCTCTTGAAAGATAGTAACTGTGCAACAGTCCCATGCCACCTATGTGATAGAGCCTCAGGAAACTTTAGCCTTGGTCTATCATCTTCTGTGACAGCTGACACATAAAGGTGTTTCCTTTGCCTGAATGCATGCCTCAGTGATGAGTTGCCATGCTAATACTGAGCCACCAGCTAGGGCATTGTTGCCCTGGTTTGGGTGCCAGTGAGTTTAACAAAACTTCTCATGTGGAGACCTGAGGGGCATGTGAAATATTTGGCTTAGTTCATGAATACCCTCCCAGTCCCTTATGATTGAAAGGTTTTTCTTTGATGATCACAACCTCAATTTGCCTAGTGTAGGACCCACAGAGGAAATTAGATTTATTTATTGCAAACCATGTAATATCCTTTTGCTCAGTAGAGCAAAGTAGTAAAAATAAGCAGGCATAGATCATTCATTCCAATGAAATAATAAAAGTAGATACTAGTTGGGACGGAGGGGGGAAATTGGTTAAATAATAAAAAGCTATTAAGAAAAAGGAAATGTGCTGGTCAGAGTGTTTCATTTTAAAGTCAAGCAGTTTAGAACTCAATTTTGTCGTTTTCTCATACCTCTGGATAATTTTAGGGTTGACTTTGACAAAGATTGTGAAGATCCTGAATACAAACCACTCCAGGGTCCCCCAAAGGACCAAGATGATGAGGTGAGGAATTCTCATTTGAGTATAGCTTTTCTGTATTACTAAATAGTATTTTCCAATTCCCTGAATCATGAAGTATACTGATTACTTTATAATTCAAAATGAAAAGTACCATTCGAGAATATAAAGTATTAATGGAAAGGATTGTAACACCAGCTAGGGGAGGTCAGGGATGCTTTTGTGGAGGAGGTGGGACCTAAGCTGGACAATGAAGTATATTATTGGACTACTTAATTCCTGAGTCTCATTGTCTTCAAGACATTGATAAGAACTGACTTTTCAGGTTATATTTTCTTATTGTTTTAATTGATTGCTTTCAGCTTTCTGTGAGGGTTCCTTTCATTAAAAAATATGTTGATACCTTGATGCCATAAAAGGACACACACACGTGATTTCAGAGTGCCAATTTTACCCCCTTTTCCTCCTCTCTCCATCCTGCGGGGTGGATCTCCTCTAGGGTGATCCCTTGATGATGATGGATGAAGAGATCTCAGTGATAGATGGAGATGAAGGTAAACTTCTAAGTCAACTTGTACGGGTTGGTGGAATTGGGAAATTGACCGAAGTCTCTCCTTTACTGGAATTTCTGAGAGCTTTGCCTTTGGGTGGGTTGAAATACCAGTGTTATCTCTTCTATCTTTCCTGTACTTGCTGTTTATTCTTATTTTGCTTCCCACAGCCCAGGTGACCCAACAGCCAGGCCATCTATTCTGGCCTCCAGGCTCTGCTTTGACAGCTAGGCTTCGGCGCCTAGTAACAGCCTATCAGCGCAGCTACAAGAGAGAACAGATGAAGATAGAGGCTGCAGAACGTGGGGATCGGAGAAGGCGACGTTGTGAGGCAGCCTTCAAGCTAAAAGAAATTGCACGGCGGGAGAAACAGCAACGGTAAAATGTGACTGGGAATTTGGACTAAGCTGTAAACTTCTCTTCAACTATGGGCCCTATATTGAAAAGCATCTTAGGAAGGATTATGGCATCCCTGGTGGCTCAGACGGTAAAGAATCTTCTTACAATGCAGGAGACCTGGGTTTGATCCCTGGGTCGGGAAGATCCCCTGGAGAAGGGAATGGCTACCCACTCTAGTATTCTTGTCTGGAGAATTCCATCGACTGAGGAGCATGGAGGGGCTACAGTCTATGGGGTCGCAAAGAGTTGGACATGACTGAGCAACTAACACTTTCACTTTTCAGAGAAGGACCACCTTTTGGCCTTTGTTATACCCCTGCAACCCATACTTAACCCCTGTAAAACCATACTTAACCCCTGTAAAACCATACTTAACCATAAGTCCTGGGAAGGTCTTGTACATAGTCATCCTCACTGAATTTTTTGCATCATTTTCCTCCTTTAGCTTGCTAATTCTTAAATTATTCCTTGTAATAGACTACCTCTTCTGCTCTTTGGGGGCTGCCCACCCCCACCCTGGCCCCAGCCAACTTTCGTTTGTGGTGTGTTCAGATATTCTAAGCTGTACTAAGAAGTAACCACTCCTTGTGTTCTGATCACTATTGCCTTATTCGTCTTCCCTTTGTAGATGGACAAGGCGTGAGCAAACTGATTTCTATCGAGTGGTTTCTACCTTTGGTGTGGAGTATGACCCTGATACCATGCAGTTCCATTGGGATCGCTTCCGTACTTTTGCCCGACTGGACAAAAAAACAGATGAAAGCCTTACCAAGTATTTCCATGGCTTTGTGGCCATGTGCCGCCAAGTGTGCCGCCTTCCCCCAGCAGCTGGAGATGGTAAGCAAGACTGAAGAGTCTTGCGTGAGTGGGCATGGATTGTGACAGAACCAGCTCTTGGTTCATTTCTTCTTCTACCCTTATCTCTTGCAGAACCCCCGGACCCTAATCTGTTTATTGAGCCCATCACTGAGGAAAGGGCCTCACGGACTCTCTACCGTATTGAATTGCTTCGGCGCTTACGGGAACAAGTTTTATGCCACCCTCTTTTGGAAGATCGGCTGGCATTATGTCAGCCTCCAGGTCCTGAATTGCCTAAGTGGTGGGAGCCCATTCGGCATGACGGGGAGCTTCTACGAGGGGCAGCCCGCCACGGGGTGAGCCAAACAGACTGCAACATCATGCAGGACCCAGACTTTTCTTTCCTGGCTGCCCGTATGAATTATATGCAGAACCATCAGGCAGGAGCACCAGCTCCATCCCTGTCACGCTGCTCTACTCCACTGCTCCACCAGCAGTACACCTCGCGCACTGCCTCACCGCTGCCCCTGCGCCCAGATGCTCCTGTTGAAAAGCCACCTGAGGAGACAGCTGCCCAGGTCCCCAGTCTGGAGAGTCTGACTTTAAAGCTAGAGCATGAGGTGGTGGCCAGGAGCCGACCAACCCCACAAGACTATGAGATGCGAGTAGCCCCCTCTGATACTACCCCTCTGGTCTCCCGAAGTGTTCCACCAGTCAAACTGGAGGATGAGGAGGATTCAGACTCTGAGCTGGACTTGAGCAAGCTGTCACCATCATCCTCTTCTTCCTCATCCTCATCCAGCTCCAGCTCCAGCACTGATGAGAGTGAGGACGAGAAGGAAGAGAAGCTAAGTGAGTGCATGTGACAGGCTGTTGGCCGTCTTTCCCATTCCCCCCCTCTCTGCATTTCCCTTCTTTTCTAAATGCATTTTCTAAGATTCAGATTTTAATTTGATAGAATATCGGAAGAGCTCTGTTACTCTTAGGGCCTTTATTTAAAGTCCGTATGATACCATTCCTATGTAACTTCATTCTTCCACCTTTGCTCACATGTACTGTGTGCTCGATCCCTAGCTGCTGACCAGTCCCGCTCAAAGCTCTATGATGAAGAGAGTCTCCTGTCCCTCCCTATGTCCCAAGATGGATTCCCAAATGAAGATGGAGAACAAATGACCCCTGAGCTTCTGCTGCTACAAGAAAGACAGAGAGCTTCTGAGTGGCCCAAGGTAACAGCCTCATTACTGGGCATGTTGAGTCTGAAAATACAGTGTGATACAGCCACTATGGAGAACAGTATGGAGATTCGTTAAAAAACTAGGATTAAGACTACCGTATGAACCAGCAATCCCACTGCTGGGCGTATACCCTCAGGAAACCGTAACTGAAAAAAGACACTTGGATCCCAGTGTTCATTGCAGCACTATTTACAATAGCTAGGACATGGAAGCAACCTAGATGTCCACCAAGAGATGAATGGATAAAGAAGTTGTGCTACACATATACAATGGAATATTACTCATCCATAGAAAGGAACAGAGTTGAGTCATTTCTAATGAGGTGGATGAACCTAGAGCCTGTTGTACAAAGTGAAATAAATCAGAAAGAGAAAGACAAATACCGTATATTAACACACATATATGAAATCTAGAAAGATGGAACTAATGAAATTAATTCCAGTGCAGCAGTGGAGACACAGACATGAAGAACAGACTTTTGGTCACAGTCAGGAAGGGAGAGAGTGGGGTGACTTGAGAGACGAGTGTTGACACACTGGTTAACATGCATTACTGTAAAATAGAGAGCCAGTGGGGATTTGCCGTATGATGCAGGAAACCCAAAGCCAGTGCTCTGTGACAACCTAGGGGGTAGAGTGGGGAGGGAGGTGGGAGGGCAATTTAAGACGGAGGGGACATAGGCCTGTGGCTGATTCTTATTGATGTATGGCAGAAACCGTCACAATACTATAAAGTAATTATCCTCCAATGAAAAAGAAAATTCTAAAAAGAGTGACATACACAGAGAACAAGTAGATGGTTCTAGGTTTCTTTGATTATGTTTAGTGGCACATGTTTTTTGATGAAGCTCTTACCGGTTGACTTTGGGATCTGATACTCTTACCTCCCTCATTTTTGACATATAATTTTTACTTAACTTGTTAATGATGGCACTATTACTTGTCACAGGATCACATGACTAATTGATTTCTTTTTCCCCCACTCAGGATCGTGTCCTGATAAACCGTATTGACCTCGTCTGCCAGGCTGTACTCTCAGGGAAGTGGCCTTCTAGTCGCCGGAGCCAGGAAATGGTAACAGGAGGAATTTTGGGGCCAGGCAACCACTTGCTGGACAGTCCTTCGTTGACTCCAGGAGAATATGGTGACTCCCCAGTCCCCACACCACGCAGTAGCAGCGCAGCTTCCATGGCAGAGGAGGAAGTGTCTGCAGTCACCACAGCGGCTGCTCAGTTCACCAGACTTCGCCGAGGCATGGATGAGAAAGAGTTTACGGTTCAAATCAAAGATGTAAGCTGAGCATTTAGGCACTGGGAAGTGAGGAAGGAGGCTGTAATTCTTGTTAACTAGTTTTATGACCATAACATTAATATTAAGCTCATTTGGTCAGCTAACCTTAAAAATGAGAAGAGGAAAAAAAAATTAGAGCTCACAAAGATCTGCTGAGGAAAAGTCACTAAAGTAAAGGAAGGGATCTTATGTTGACTTGTATCTCCTGTGTGTGCTTAGTCACTCAGTCATCTCCGACTCTGTGACCCCATAGACTAGCCCGCCAGGCTCCTCTGTCCATGGGGATTCTCTAGGCAAGAATACTGGGGTGGGTTGCCATGCCCTCCTCCAGGGGATCTTCCCAACCCAGGGATAGAACCCAGGTCTCCCACATTGCAGGTGGATTCTTTACCATCTGAGCCACCAGGGAAGTCCCAGGAAGACTGGAGTGGGTAGCCTATCCCTTCTCCAGGGGATCTTCCCAAGCCAGGAATCGAACCAGGGTCTCCTGCATTGCAGGTGGATTGTTTACTAGCTGAGCTACCAGGGAAGCCCTTGTATCTCCTAGTGGCTAGATTAAAAGGGTTCTTTTGAGTGGCTTGCTTGTAGATCCTAGAAACCTAGTTTTTAAAAATTAAAATCAAATTGTGGAAAAGCTATTAAAATGATACTAAAGTGTTATGGGCTTTATTAAGTTAAAAAGAAATTATTCCTACTGAAATTAAGTCGTGTCCTGATAAACCGTATTGACCTCGTCTGCCAGGCTGTACTCTCAGGGAAGTGGCCTTCTAGTCGCCGGAGCCAGGAAATGGTAACAGGAGGAATTTTGGGAAATGGATGGAAAGTTTTATTTTTCCTGATGCTCTTCCCTAATGAACCCTAGCGAGTGGTCATTAAGTACTCAACAAGAAAAATGTCTTAGTCACATGACAGGAATATCAGAATTTTGCCCCTGTGATGAATTGCCATGCTAATTCTGAGACACCAGGTAGGGGATTTTTCCCTGCATTGGGTGTTACTGAGATAAATTCTACTTCTCTTAAATCAACCTGAGGGGCACTGAGTCAAGAAATGAACTCTTTCTAAGGAAAAATATGTCTTATTGTATTTCTAATTTGTACCTATTAGTCAGATGGCCTTCCTTCTCACCATCATTGAACCAGAGGATGACCCTTACTTAATTCCCTCTAAAGTTAATCTTTATTTTAAAAACATGCTATATGATGTCTTGGGTGGGTGGGGTGTCTTTCTAGGAGGAAGGATTGAAGTTAACATTCCAAAAGCACAAGTTGATGGCTAATGGAGTAATGGGAGATGGACATCCTCTTTTTCATAAGAAGAAAGGGAACAGAAAGAAGCTAGTTGAGGTAAGTGGTAGAGAAAGTCTTTAACATGATGATTAGATAAAATCTTTCTGTTCCCAGTAATTGATGAAGGCAGTTGGGATTGAGGGAGTAGAAGATACTATTTTATGGCTACCATTGGCTCTGCTACCCCTCCCTCCCTACTCATAAGAAGAGTATGTGCTCATGGGGGTGGATTCTGGGTTTGCAGCTGGAGGTGGAGTGCATGGAAGAGCCTAATCACCTTGATGTGGACCTGGAGACCCGGATCCCTGTCATCAATAAGGTGGATGGTACTTTGCTCGTGGGTGAGGATGCCCCTCGCCGGGCTGAACTGGAGATGTGGTTACAGGGTCATCCAGAGTTTGCTGTCGATCCCCGATTTCTAGCGGTGAGTGGCAGTTCCATCCAACAAGATTTAAAGTCATTCCCTTAATATTTAAGCTGTGTGAGAGGGAAGAAGCATGCCATATTATGTCATTGTTTCTGCATCGGCAAAATAAGAGTAATTATACTTAGTCTTCCTATTTCACAGAGTTGTTGTGAGGATCAAAATGATGTTCTAGTACTTGTTAAACTAAATGCTAGTATATAATCACCTAATTTTTTTGGAGAAGTCTGCTTAATGGGTTTTCCACTAGGATTAATCCTTTATTCACACAATAAGCATTTATGGTCAGAGTAGACACTAGTATCTTAATAATTACTCCAGAGAAGTTTTATTCTTTTAGGATAACTGCAACTTTTCTCTTGTAGTATATGGAGGATCGCAGAAAACAGAAATGGCAGAGATATAAAAAAAATAATAAGGCAGAATTGAACTGTTTGGGAATAGAACCAGTACAGACAGCTAACTCTAGGAATGGAAAAAAGGTGAGTGAAACTAAGGTATTACCACTCTGTTCTCATACTAGATATGACTAGAGAAATCATTTGTTGTTGTTTATCTTTTTTTCCCGTGTGTTTGAGAAAATTTATCCTCAGTTCACAAAGAAGCCCTAATATTTTTATTGATATTTTTATAGTCCTGTAGTATCCTTATCTCTAGAAGAGCATGAAGTTCTAAAAGCTAACTTTAGCACTTCAAGCATATTATAATGTAAGAATTAGTAAGACATTAGAAAATTCAGTGCTTTATCCTGTTCTTCTACTGACTAAGGGATTTTTGGCAAATCCTTTTAACTTTTTTAATTTGTATATCCTGAAAAATTGAAGGTTTGGGAGCAGATAATCTCTTAAAAGTTTTATATTTTAGAAGTGATTTGGGAAATTCTCTAGCAGTCCAGTGGTTAGGACTCTGCACTTTCACTGCTGAGGGCCTGGGGTTCAGTACATGATGGGGGAACCTGCAGAGCTGCATAGCACAGCCCCCCTCAAAAAGTGATTTGGAACCTATTAAAACAGCCATGTTTTAATAGGCTTTTCAACATAGACGATGTTGAGAATCATTAATAATATGTCAGTAATGGAAAAAGACAGGAAATCATGTTCTATAGTTTATAACAACAATTTTGGTCATTATGTTATTCCATGATTTTCAAGTGTGCTTATACTTTAATGTGGTTATAGATTTGGTGGATTAAGAACCCATAATCCTTTCCATCAAAAATATAACTGCAAAAGTTTCTCTTGGCTATGTTTGCCTTACTTTGGACAATAGTTGTGTAAATATAAACCTATAAATCAGGGTTTGGTAAACATTTAAATGGATCAATACTTTGTATACTCAGTTTATCTAATCATCCCCTTTTTGATCTTCTATATACATCTTTATACGTATGTGGTGTGTATATATATATATATATATATATATATATATATATATATAGTGGTTTATCTTTTAACAAAATTCCCAAATGAAAAATATCTATCATTTGCATTTAACAAATTCTGAGAACATTATTTTGCCCATAATATGTACTTATTTGTGAGGTGAATTTATAAGGCTTATTGTTTTTATACTGGGTGAAAGATTGTTTCCATGGAAAAAAGTTTTATTTTTCTCTCTTATCCTCCATGGGCCCAAGGGTATAATAAGGTGAGTGGTTGATATGGGAGGCTGATGGCAAGAAGGCTGATACCGTCTCTGTGTTGAATTTAACATTATAGAGCAGCCTATAAAGAAGGCTTTTTCTCCAGGATTACCTGTTTTTACCTCAAGTACTTTTGCTCTTCTTTATAATCAGTTGTTAACTCTAAGAAAGAAAAAGATCATAGCAAATCACAGAAAATTATGTGATTAGTATTCTTACTGAAAAATTGGTATGTATCCAACACTGTATTATTATTGCATCCTAATATGATTTGGTGCTATTATGTGAAAGTGTGTTAGTTGCTCAGTCATGTCCGACTCTCTTTGACCCCATGAACGAACCTGCCAGGCTCCTCTGTCCACAGGGTTTTTCCAGGCAAAAATATTGGAGTGGGTTGCCATTCCCTTCTCTGGGGGTTCTTCCTGACCCAGAGGATCGAACCTGGGTCTCCTGCATTGCAGGCAGATTATTTACCATCTGAGCTATCAGGGAAGCCCTGGTAGTTATAGTTATATTTTAAAAGCCTAAAAAATTAAGTATTGAGATGTTTGTAACTGTCTGAGTTTAATGCCAGTTTACTCAGTATTGTACTTAGGTCTAGTAATGTTCCAGCTTCAGTGAACTTAACCAGAATTTATAGTGAGCCCATTTACATGAAGCAATTCAAAATTCAGCAGATATGTAAGTTTATTATAATGCAGAAAAAATTATTTTAGTAAATTTGCCAAGGAGCTACCCCGTAGTCTTTTTGGTGTTCTAGACATCCAGACCCTTAATCTGGTCTGTCTTTGAGTTTACCCCATTCTGATGCAATAATGAAGGATAATATTGTATATGTCAGTATGGTTGTGCTGTCCTTCACATGGTAAGATCATGTGAACAATCTGCCATCAGGAGAGCATACTGTACAAGTACTGATTCATTCATTGTCTTACTCAGGCTTCTTATTAACAAAAGTAAGCAATTTTGAAATGGTTGGCCAGAGTAAAGGTATCGTGTGCAGTTCAGTTGCTCAGTCGTGTCCGACTCTTTGCAACCCCATGAATCGCAGCACGCCAGGCCTCCCTGTTACACAAACTCATGTCCATTGAATCGGTGATGCCATCCAGCTATCTCATCGTCTGTCGACCCCTTCTCCTCCTGCGTGGGGAAAAAATCAAAGCTCTGGTTCAGATGAGTGTCGGTGTCAAATGTTTGCTTTTAGCTTCAACATCATAATGTTTCAACCTGCTACATCCAGCTTTACCTCGTCCCCATTACCATCAAGTCTCGTTGGACTATACTTACTCTGCCCCTCCTAAAGACAGTTCAGTGAAAAAGCATTTGCAAGCTAGGACTCTGTTGACTTTTTTGTTTTTTCTTCCTTTGACTATATCTTCTGTTCCTTCTTCCCAGGGTCATCATGCTGAAACTGTGTTGAACCGGGTTTTGCCAGGGCCTATTGCACCTGACACCAGCAAGAAGCGGGCCCGTAGGACGCGACCAGACCTTTCTAAGATGATGGCCCTGATGCAGGGTGGAGGCACTGGGTCCCTGTCTCTGCATAATACCTTCCAACACAGCAGTAGTGGCCTGCAGTCTGTGTCATCTCTGGGTCACAGCAGTGCCACTTCTGCATCTTTGCCTTTTATGCCGTTTGTGATGGGTGGTGCAGCATCATCCCCTCATGTAGACTCCAGCACCATGCTTCATCACCACCACCACCACCCCCACCCCCACCATCACCACCATCACCATCCAGGCCTGAGAGCCACTGGCTACCCTTCTTCACCAGCCACCACCACCTCTGGTACTGCCTTGAGGTTGCCACCACTGCAGCCTGAGGAGGATGAGGACGATGAGGATGAAGATGATGATGATGATTTATCTCAGGGCTACGATAGCTCAGAAAGGGACTTCTCACTCATTGATGATCCTATGATGCCAGCCAACTCAGACTCCAGCGAAGATGCTGACGACTGAAGACCCAGCATGGTCCCCATTGCTTGGGCGGCTGCTGTGTTTCACTTACTCTGGCCCTTGGACTATGGAAAAGTGGGAGGGGCAGGGAGATGTGGGGAGACAGACCCAGGACTCCAGGAGGTGAAAAGGAAAAAGAACACTTGTACCTGATTGCTTCCAAATTTGAGAGGATTGGGTGGGTAGGGGAACTCCTAAAATAATACATGATTACTTCCTCGGTTCTGGGGAAGGAAAGGAGACTAGAGCAGCCAATGTGCTCACCCCTCCCTAGACACCTCCATTAACCACAGACTATGTAGCGCTGGCACTAGCCTCTGGCAGAGCCTGTTCCTGACCGAACTGTGGATACAGCTGGAGGGTCAGGAACTGTTACCTTCCTTCCCCTTGGCATTAATAAATTTAAGTTAATCCTTTCCCACTCTTCCCTCGTTCTATATTTGCTCAAACCCAATATAAATATTACCAGTTGATGTTCATGATGGGTAATTTCAACACCACTTTCTTAAAGTTCTTTACTTAATGTGTGAAGTTACCTTGGATAGGGCAGACAAGTCATCCGTACTCTGTGAAAAGCTTGTACATAAGCGTAGGCTTTCCACCTTGCCAAATGATCTAAGCTAAAATAGTAGGCAAAATGTTCCCAGATTCAAAATCCCAAGTTCTCGAAGAGATGAGAAAGAAGAATTTCCATCAAGACCCACGTACATTGTTTTGAATTAACTGAAATTGTTTCAGGGAAGCCGTAAAAATGGTGTCACTTCATGACTGTGGCAAGGAGACTGGCTGACTGGAAGGATGCTGTCACGACTTGAGCTCACATTTGTTTCCTATGACCCCTCCCCTACCGTCCTAGCGCTCAAATGAAGCCTGGGCATTTAATTTCCCTTTCAAAGGCGAAGTCCTTCCCCCGTAGCGCCGGCCTAAGTTAAGTTTATCTGCAGGGTGGGCTCCCTCTTACCGGCTTGAGCTCCCTGTCCGCCTGGAGCCCCTAACCCAGCGTCCTAGCACGGAGGATCCGTCCAGGCCTGGAGAGGCAGGAAGCTTTCGCTTCCCCACATTTTCTAGGAGAGCGAGAAACCCAGTTATGCTGTAGGCTTCCCACTCCCACCCCAGATCCCGCTCTCCGTTTCCCCTTCCTTTGCCTATGGGTGGGGCCACTGTACTCGCGCGCGGCAGTTTGTGTGGGGCGGAGCCGGCACGTTAGGGCTCCCGCCTCCTCAGTGCCCAGCCGCAGCCGCCGCCGCCGCCGCCTCGACACGGAATCGGAGCTCCTGGAGACCTCGGCCCCGGGGAGATTAAGGGCGGGAGCAGAGCATCACGTGATGACGTCGACTCGCGTGCGGCTGTTGCTAAGTTGACAAGAAAACCCCGCGAAAATCTGGACTCTTTTTGCGTTACACGTTTTGTTGCTTCCCCCACTCTTCCTTCCTCTCCTCCCCCTAACCTCCGGAGGAAGGATTTTTTAAAAAAAAGAATTCCGATCGCTGCCGGGACCCGGAAGCGGAAAGGGCATCTTTGAGGTCGATACTTCCGGGTCACTGGGAGAGTGCGGGATTCCGGGGCCGAGAGAGGGTGGCGGAGCCGGGACCTCGCGTGATTCTCGGAACCCGAGGAGAAGCGGCGTCTGTGGCTATGGCTGTAACTCTCGACAAAGACGCTTATTATCGACGAGTGAAGAGACTGTACAGCAATTGGAGGGTGAGATAGATCCCGTAATTTCCCCAGGGAGCCCCCCTTTGCCATCCCATAATAACCCCGTTTCTCGGCGCCTTTTTCCCCCTTTTCGTCAGGAATTCCCCGGTTCAGGGTCGTGCCCATTTAGTTGCTCCAGGATCATTCACCGCAGGCGACCCCAAGCGCCGCCCAGTAGCAGGGAATCCCCCCCGTAATCACCTTACCCTGCGGCCACCACCATCTTCCCCGCGTGCCTGCCCCCGTCATGCATAACAGCTACCTCTCGTAGTTTCTTCCCGCCCTAGAAGAGGCATCATCATTCTTCCCTCCCACTCCGTGATCACGTCTTGCTGCCCCCTCCTGCAGTGTTCACACACACCCACGCACTCGCTCTGTCCTTCCAGAACCAGAGTGTTGTGCCCCAGGTCCCGCCAGAATTACAACCATTTCGTCAAGGATGGATGGAGGGGCCAGAAGGATGAGAATCGGGCTCTTGGCGTTTACCATTTGCGGGGCTCTTGCTGGAGTTAAAAAAAGACATACTGCTCACGCGCAACCGCCTCCTGTTCTAGGCCCTGCCGTGGGTAACACAGAAATCTAACGCTGAAAACCTGCAGGT
The DNA here is from genome assembly GCF_019320065.1 of Cervus canadensis. NCBI lineage: Eukaryota > Metazoa > Chordata > Mammalia > Artiodactyla > Cervidae > Cervus > Cervus canadensis. The sequence continues at coordinate 23,175,941 of NC_057391.1, forward strand.
TTTGGTAATGCAGAAAAACGATGTGATGCCTAAAACCTTATTCGTTTTCTCCGTGGTTGAGGATCCAGGGCACGTGTTTAGAAAGAGAGCTGTTACAGTTTCTAGTCTAAGGATTGGGCATTTTTGATTGCTTGAAAAAGTCCACAATTAAAAGTTTATTTTTGTGATGGTAATTTATCAGTTCAAACATTTGATTGCATCCTGTGGTGTATTCCGAGCTATCCAGCTGAAGTATGATCTCTGAACTGTTGTCATTCAGGGAAGATAAAGCTAAAGAGGGCTTTTTAAAACCTGAAGAGCGTCCTGACAGAAATGATCAGTTCTGACCTCAGCATTGTAAATTGCCTTTGAAACTGATCTACTGAAAACTAAGCTATTAAAATTGATCATTTTCGTACCATTCATACTAAAGGTTCCTGTGCAAGTTTTATCTTTTGGGCATAAATGCATTAGATGATTAAAGATAAAGTGGGTTTTATGCATTTTATAAGCAAAACTAAGGACTATTCTACACAAAAGCTGAACATAAATTTATTTTAAAAAATTTTATTGGTTAATTTCTACCAGTTGTTTTTATAAGTTCTCTCACTGTCATGTTTTAAAGTTTGAACATGATCCATACTAGAAATACTTTTCTAAATGCCCAGATATTTCTTGAAGATTAATAAGTACTATGACATGAGTAATAATCAATTACCTGCTCTTCCACTCATAGATCCCCCAAGTCACACACCTTTGCTGTAGTGATTGTTTCTAGGCCCAGTGATTCAGAAGTTGATCAGATAACCCTATCTAGATCATTTCTTGAAGCTAAAATTAATTTAGAGCTCAGAGTTCCCATACATATGGTAGATAAATGCAAAACATGAGACTAGGGAAATACTTGAGACCCATTGGTAAACTCAATGTCGATGACAGCCTTTAAATCCATGAAAGTTAAAGTTATTGGCCCCATTTTTTTGTTTGTTTCTCAAATACTAAAATTATCTTGGCCCTTTTATCATTTGAAAGGAGCATGTTAAATGATAAGATCCTGATCTTACAAAGTTACAAGCCAATATAAAAATGTACTTAGCAAAATTTGTGTCATGTCATTATGAAAAAATCTTAATTTGAATAGACTTCCTGCCTTTTTATAACTGTAAGTTTTAATAACTGTGCTTAGACCCCACCTGTCGAATTGCTTTTTGCATTGTGTTTTCCAGGTTACAGCACTTTGATTCCGACCTGCTTAACCAGCTATCGTAGTTTCTGGAATAAGTTCTGGTTGCTTATCCTTTAGGTGCAGCAGGAAAATAGTGAAATATACAGGTGCAAACTATATTTGCTTTTCTACACTTACTCCTTTTTTGAGTAAGAAAATTGGCCTTGAAATAAGAATAACTTCTAGTTAACTATAGAAACCCCAAACCTTGTGTTGTCCACTCCCATCTTCAAAAAGACAAAAATTAACTAAAAAACTAGTTTAGGCTCCACACCCACTTGTAAGTTTTAAATACCCTTAAAGCATTAGCCTTAAGGTACATTTTGTGAGGCTATTGTAAGTAAGATATATCTCTTAATTACAATTTTCATAACTATGTCCCTGAAAGAGTTGGATTATCACACACTTCCTTTTTTGAGTAGAAATTTCTCAAACATTTAAACCTTATACCTGAGTGAATAGTGCCATTTTAGGGATGAGATAATGGGCTCAGTCAGAAATGAAACAGGAGATCTCCCATCATGACTGAAATGTATTTCTTACGGACGTTTGAGGTTAGTAGTGCTGCCTCTCTCTTTTTTTTTTTTTAAATGAACTGCTACAGCAGGAAGAGCTTGCCGCTCCTTTCTGTCTCTGCATTAGAGACCCCTAGGTGGTGACAGTGGGTCGTGAGCATGAGCTTCTCCCCTGTCTTCTTTTGCTTACCGGGTCCTTACTCAGAGCTTCCCAGTCTTTTCATGACTGTGATTGTTTTTAACCAAGTGATAGGATTAGTACTTCATGGGGGTACAAGTGGGGAGGTTACCCACCATCCTGGGATCCCAGCTGATTTGAGAACTATGGGGAGATTGTATCCAAGCACACCTGTAACTCATTTGAGACCTAACTGTTGGGACATGCTGCTGTGTATGAACCTTGACTTCAGTCATCTGCCTTTTAACCCAAAAGAATTTCATAAAAAAATCAGAATGGTAGCTGTTTTCCAATGTAATGCTGACCCATTGCATTCATTCATGTGGCACTACACTACCTGTCAGGACTGGGGAGGTGAGTGGCCCCAGCCTTGAAAAGGAAGTTTGTGCCTATGGAGAAAACTAATAACCTGTAGTGTCAGTGTGTCTCTTGAGTGGTGATTTCTGGCTCTCTGCTGATTTTTGTTGTGGACAAGTTTCTTGTTCTGGATTGCTCTCTAAGACTAGGCAGTGACTTTTGTGGCTTTAGGAAGGTTCTTTGAAATAAGGCAATTTTCATACTACTATCAACAAGATGACAGTTTGCTTCTACCCATCTCGGTTGCTTATAACTCACTCATCTCTGGAGTGAACTAGAGAAAGGTTTTGAGATTCGTTTATTCTTTCTTACTCATTTTTATTTATTTTTTTGCCACTATTAACAAGTGCAGTGCTTGGCATGTAGTAGGCACTCATTTAATGCTGATCATTTGACTTTTGAGTTTTCATGCATCCCCGTCTTGGTTTGAAGATTTTTATGGAGGCTGTACTTAGTGTGATCACAAGTCTTGCCTTTTCTGAAACTGTCTACCTGTTGTCGCTGTGTAATTAATGGCATACCTTTTTATTCAGAATTGTATCACTTTGGGTGAGTTAGATTGGTATCTTGGTATAACTAGAGACTTAAAAAATGTTTCCTCTTTTAATGCAGTACCCTTTTGGTTTCAAAGGAAGATAGTTGTTCCTCTGCTGCAGTATTTTCCCAACTTTTATCATTCAGATACCACTGTTACAGTTTTTGCTGATTCCTTAATACTTGTATTACTGATATTTACTTTGCATTTTTTTTTAAATCCATTTTAGTCATGTAAGACATACATACATTTTAAAAAAACCAAGTAGTTCTAAAAGCCTTAGCATAAGACACTCACCTGCCATAAAAGCACTCACTTTCCAGTTCTTCACTTCCTTTCATATTTTAAAGGAATATCTATATACTGCTACTAATATTTCTTGGTTTATCAGTTTTAGATATTAACTCTTGTTTTGATAGAATTAGGATTTAATCGGGATGGGGAATACGTGTAAATCTATGGCTGATTCATATCAATGTATAACAAAACCCAAAAAAAAAAAAAAAAAAGAATTAGGATTTAAATTTAACTTACACCATAACATTTCAATTTCCCTTCCTCCTGATACTTCCTGTAAATTTCTTCTTGACATAGTTATGAAATATTTCAACCTACAGAAAGGTAAAAGAAATTTCCAGTGAGAACTCATGTGCCTACCCCCACCTAGTTTATACAGTTAATATTTTTATCATACTTACTTTCTCACATATCTATCCCTCCTGATTTTTTTTTCACAGTTTTTAGTATAATCAGTTTACATTGTTACACTCATGTAACTATTTTCACTGCTGGGTGAGGTAATAGAGTATAATTAAGTTCCTGTTAAGTTTTTTTTATTTTTCCTGGCATTAATGGTTACTTCAGTTTTTTTCCTCTTTTAAATGTCCTTAGCCTTAATTTTTTCCTGTAGATCTGTCATAATCTCATCAGTCTTTTATTCTAAAATTTTCATGCTCAACAGATATTTTATTCTTTCTGTTTTTTAACCACTACCACCCGCTCAACCTTACATTATTCTGTTCTGTCTGTGCAGGTTGCTCTCCAGTCTATTGAACCTTGGAACTACCAGTGTCCCCTATATCCAGCAGTCCATGTCGTGATTTTTTTGTTTTCCCTTTGTTTTGTTAGAACATTTCTCTAAGATTCTTAGGAAAGGATATGGAGAATAGATGTTTCTTGAGCCATTATGTGTCTTAAAAAGTTTTATTCTGTCTCTACTTTTGGTTAATAATAGTAGTTCAATTAGTATAAAATTAAAGGTTGAAAATCTCTGAGAATTCTGCTCAGAATCTGTCAACTATTTGTCAGCCTTCAAGCATTCAGTATTTCTTTTGAGAAGGGTGATGTGATTCTACTTCCTGTTCCAATATATATGGCCTATTGTTCCCTGTAAAACATCTCTTTATTCCTCATGTTTTGATATTTCACTGCCTTGGTATGAGTCCTTTTTTTTTTTAACTCTTTGCATTGAGTTGGGAAGTGGGGGGCCATTTTAGTCTGAAGACTCACATCTGTCAGTGCTGGAATTTTGCATTCTTTGATCATTTTCTCCCCTCCATTTCCTCAGTGATCTGTTCCTCTGCTGCCCCCCAGAAATTCCTATTTAGTGGGATTTAGAACTTTTGGCTTAAATTTGTTATCTTTTTCATTTCATTTTCTATCTCTTTATTGTCTGCTTCCAGATGCTGTTTCTTAACTTCACCACGTTTTATTGATTTTTTTTTTTTCTATGTTCTTTCTTATCCCCTATTTTTTTCTTGTTTCATGGATATACTATATTTATTTCTTGTGTGGGAGGTGGTCCTCTGCCATGTCTGTTTCCTCTGGATTTCTTTGCTTTCTCTCTTTATGTGTTGAACACTTCACAAAAATCAAGTTGAGCCTTGGCTACTCATTTGCATTAAGAATACGGTAATAAGAAACTGGTAGGAAGCTCTGTGTGAATAGGGTCTCTCAACTAGTAGAGAGGTTATGGTAGAGCAAATAGGTTAGCTTGGTCCCTGGAGAACCCCCTAGATACTGGCAGTATATGTATATATATTTTTTCTGTGAATTTGGTGGTGACCAAAGAAAAACCCTCTCATTTTTGTCTTTGGGGCAGTTGTCATTCAAAAAGGCAGACTTTCTGGAGGAGGAAATGGCAACTCACTCCAGTTTTCTTGCCTGGAAAATCCCATGAACAGAGGAGCCTGGAGGGATCTGTGAGAAGCAGACTTGACTTAGCAACTGTGCATGCATGCACAGGAAATGTGCTCTTGGCCTTTATTAAGGTGAGGGGAAAAAAAAAAGGTGAGGGAAATGGTCAATTGAAAGACAATTGACTATTTTCTACCAAACAGTGTTTGAACTCAGCTTCTGTCTTCTTATTTCTAAAAGTAACTACATTTAAAAAGTCCACTTAGGATTCAATGCAAGAAAAATTTCTGCTAATAAAATTGCATTCTTTCTATTAAACTAAGAGAACAATTTAACCTGCTATTTCCATGTTGGTCTTGTTTCCTAGGAGTCTCAGAACTAAAATAATGTTTAATTTCTGCTATGATTCTTAATATCTACATGATTATTAGGTTCTAGCCTAAATAATTTTGAATTTCGCTATTATCTCTTTTAATACCAAAAGCCACCTCTATTTGTGTTTTGACAATACAGAATTTACCTTAAAATCAATCAAAAAAAAAACCAAAAAACAGACTTTCATTGAATTCCTCAACATTTATTAACTACCTTCTGGTGGACCTAGTATCTAGAGTTTTTTGAGCCCCTTTCTTCAGAGAATGCATTAAGTCTTTTAGTGGGAGGATTAGGACTTGTCTCAGGGCTTCCATGAGCTGGGGACTTAAGCTTGCTGAGCAGACTTCTGTTCTCAGCCCTGAACTTCCCATGTCCGTCATGGCCCCTTTCCCTTCTCTAAGACTTGGTGCCTGCTGAGTCCTGAGCCCATGAGGGCTGTATGAGATCCACACACTTAACATCGGTATCTTCTGGCTAAGAATGCTTCTCAGGCTCTCTCACCTTCCAAAAAACTCTAACCTTAGTACATAATGCTTTCCAAGTCTGTCCGTGTTGTTGGAGATGGAAAAATTTCATTCTTTTTTAATGACTGAGTATAGTATTTCATTGTATATGGGGTGTGTATATACACCCCACATCTTTATCTATTCATCTGTTGATGGACACTTAGGTTGCTTCCATATCTTGGCTGTTGTAAATAATTCTGCAGTGAACATTGGGGCACATACATCGTTTCTTTCTTTCTTTCTTTCTTTCTTTCTTTTACCTACATCTTTTCAAAGTAATATTTTCATTTTCTTCAGCTATATGCCCAGGAGTAGAATTTTTGTTTCTTGGGGAACCTCTATACTGTACAGTGGCTGCACAAATTTACATTCCCACTGATGGATTACACAAGGGTTCCTTTTTTTCCACATCCTTGCCAGCATTTGTTGTGTTCTTTTTGGTGATAGCCATTCTGGCTGGTGTGAGAATATCTCATTGTGGTTTTGATTTGCAATTCTCTTATGATTAATGATGTTAAAATTTTTTCATGTGCCTGTTGGCCATGTGTGTGTCTATTTTGGAAAAATGGTCTTCTGCCCATTTTCTAATTGGGTTGTTTGGTTTTTTTTGTTATTGAGTTGTGTGAACTGTTTATCTATTTTGGATATATATATTTTTTGTTCATATCATTTGTAAATGTTTTCTCCCATTTAAAAAGTTTTCTTTACATTTTGTCAATGGTTTGCTGTGCAAAAGCTTTTAGTTTAAATAGGTCTCATTTGTTTATTTTTGCTTTTGTTTCCTTTGCTTTAGGAGAGAGATCCAAAAAAAATGCTATAATCTATGTGAGAGTGTTTTGCCTGTGTTTCTTCTACATTTTGGTCTTTAATAATAATGATGGCAAACACATAGTAGTTATTATGAGCTAGGCACTATTCTAAGTATTTCATACACAACACTTATAGATGTGAAGGTGTAGGAGATTGAAACACAGAAATGTTGGGTCACAATAAGGGGTGAGGTCTTGGCTTCAAGCCCAGGCAGTCTGGCTTCAGAGTGAGCCCTTACCCAGTAGGCTTACTGTCTCTCTAAATGTAGAGGGCAGAAAAGTTAGTCAAATGATCCTAGGTCTCCTGGTAGATAAAAATCAGGAACTTCCCAAAGAAATTCATTTTTATCTTTAGGACCCTAATGAAAGTGTTCTTGCCTCTGTTATTTTAAGAGAGACAGAGGTGGTAGAAAAGTATATCTTTATACTGTTATAATAGTTGTATCCTAATGAAAAATATCCATCTTACATGTATTTTAATTAGACTTTCAGTACCTCTTTTTTTAAAAGCCTAAATCATCATTAGTGTGAGAACTGCCTATGTATTTGTGTGGGAGTTTTGAGTGTGCTAGGTCTTGGCTGGGGGTTTTGAATATGATGATGCATACTGCAGCTAAAGTTTTATCATGAGGCTTACAGATTACATGCAGAAAGTGCCTGCTCAGTAAATACTGTTCCCATCTGAAACACCTGTTTCAGCAACACTTGACTGTTAAGTGGACCAGACAGACTGGAAAGTGGCAGAATTTGGTGACGGAGCGGATTGGGTGGGTGTTGAGAGTGCGCAACAGGAGTCACTGCTGTAAAATGGTTCATCTCAAAAAGTGAGCACAGGAGTCCTGAGTCCAGATTTGACAAGGGCCCAAGTCTGAGTCCTAAAGATCTCCCAAGCAGAAGAGGTTAGGTGGGAATCTGGGGCTGTGTAAGCAGCAGAGTTGAGCCCCAGCTGTCTCAAATAGCCAGTGCTTAGAACTGACTGTACAACTGGTCCTGGGGCAGCAGCAGCTAGCCTCGTGGCCTTTTTTTTTCTTGCCACCCCCTCCCAGTATTATTTTTTGTTATTCATGTGTTTGTTTGTTTATTCATTTATTTTTTGGCCACACTGTAGCATGTGGGATCTTAGTACCCTGACCAGGAATCAAACCCATGCTGCTTGCAGTGGCAGCATGGAGTCTTACCCACTGGACCACCAGGAAAGTCCCCCACTCCAGTACTTTAAAACAAATTCCAGGCATAAGTCCATCTGAAAATATTTTAGTATTGTATATAATTTATTAAAATGTTACAGTGGGTAACATGCTATTTTTGTTTAATTTGTGTTTAATTGGAGGATAATTGCTTTGTAATGTTGCATTGGTTTGAGCTGTACAAGGAATGAATCAGCTACAAGTATACATACAACCCCTCCTTCTTGAGCCTCCCTCCCACCCCACTCCCATCATGGAAGTTTTAAAAAGCGGATTATTAATCTCCCACAGTTTCAGAAGACTGTTTTCAGATTTAATCTCTATAAGGGTATTTATGCGCCTTATGAGATTTGAAAATACAGAATAGCGTCCAAGGCTTTGCTGTCAAAATTATTGACTTTATTGTAATCCTTTTCATTGAATCACATTTTAAGAAAAAACTATTTAAATTTATTATCTTTAGATAGTCTGCATTTATTTCTCCTGGTGTTTGTAAAGAATCAGTCAAAAATATTCTATGAAATGGTCAGAGCAACTGGGTTCCAAGAGAGTTTAGGATTCATCCTCTCACGTTTTTGATGGACAGTAGAAAACCAGACATTCTATATTAATGGAAATCCTTGAAATTTGATGGATTGGTTTCCCATATCCTCATAAAAAAGCTGAGTACAGAGGTCTTTTTTTCTCTCTTCCTATTTTCAGTTATATTGAGATAACTTTGTATGGTTTTCTTGTGTTAATAATGGTTAATTATGTGATTATATTTGTGTATCACTAACTCAGTGGACATGAATTTGAGCAAGGTCTGGGAGATAGTGGAAGACACAGGAGCCTGGTGTGCTGCAGTCCATGGGATTGTAAAGAGTCAGACACAACTTAGTGACTGAACAGCAACTTTAAAAATTTATTACTGTGTATTTTGAATTTTTGTGCATGTTGATGCCCTTTGTGGAAAAATTTTGACTAAGATTTTAAGTATCAAAAAATACTAAAAGGGACTTTTGGTTAGTTTCTGTGGTATTTTTGAAGACGTGTTTAGGGAAAAAATTTACATATTGGTAGCCAAAACACATAAATAGAGGGGAGTACCTGTTGCTAGTTTTGGGGGGTTATCAAGGTAGTAGTAATACTGTTGGCACAGAATCCCATGTTTAACTGAAGAATTGGAATGTATGTAGCAAAGCGGAAGGAGAGACTACCTGATGCCAGAGTTCGTGTTAATCCATGTCAGGGATCACAGGACAGCGGTCCCCAGCTCTGATGACAGGACCCCTTTACAGTCTTAAATTATTCAGCTCCCCACAAAATCTTTCTCTATATAGGTTTGAGCAAGTATATAAAGAAATTTGGCTTTGTACATACATAAAGTTGGAAAAGCAAGAAATTTTAATAAACTCTTCAGATAACTATGGATATTCTTTGTTAGTGCACTAGAACTCTGGAAGTAGTTAATTGTTCTCTCTTTTTTTTCGGCCTCTCGGCTTATGGGATCTTGGTTCTACGACCAGGGGTTGAACCTGGGCCCTTGGCAGTAAAAGTGCTGAGTCCTAACCACTGGACTGCCAGGGAATTCCCTGGAAGTGGTTATCTCTTGAAAGTTAGTTGTAATGTGGAATTTAAAACCACAACAGTGAACTTTTCATACTCAAGTTGCGATTTGGTAACATCATCCACTGGTTATTTGGAAAATATTGTTCCCTCATCTGGTAAATGTACACGGTTCATTATATGATGTTGGAGAATTGTGTATGTTAATATTCTGCTGATATCATCAGAAAAGTTCTTGAGTAAGCAGAGAAGTTGTCAAGTTCACAATGGTGAGTACAAGGTTTTCTAAATTTTGATTTCTGTTTGAAGGCTCAAATTTCATCATTAACAACACATTTCTTTCATTTTCCTTGAAGTGATAGACTCACTTCATTCATTTTCAAGAAAATGTATGCTAGATATCCAAGTCTGTTTAAATGGCTAGTTTAATTTATTACTGAAATAATTGAATTGATACAAGTGCTTTTCCTTGAGACAGCTGTCATACTTCAGTGTACATGCAGAAGTGCTTTGGATGTGCTTCCCATTTCTTTACACAGACTATTAAAAAGACATATATTCAAAGGTTAGGATTTTATAATATTAGTCATTTTTACTGCATCAAGGACATTTTTTTAAGTGAAACTGGCTTTTTTTCCTTTCTATTGAGTGTGTAGTAGTGATGAACATAGCTTGGTGCCACTACCTTGATTTATGCTAAGGCACTAGCAGTTTTAATTACCATTGCTTTTGCATCATCAGTGGGAGCTAATGATAAAATCTTACCAACCTGAAGGTAAACATTTTCTCAGTGAAAATCAGTGAGGGACTGCATAAGGTTACTATATAGTAACTACTTTGGGTTATATATTTTGTTTGCTAGAGAAATGCAGCAGAACCCTCAATTGCTATTTTATTTAGATCCTAATTGGCATCCAGAAGTCTAAAAATGTGGAAGAATCTTAAATAAATAAATTTTTTTAAAATTGAGATATTAATGATTTATAGCATTATGTATGTAGATTTTACTTTGTTTTATTTTGGCCATGCCACACGTCTTGTAGGATCTTAGTTCCCTAACCAGGGATTGAACCAGGGCCCCTACAGTGGAAGCTCAGAGTCCTAACCACTGTACCACCGGGGCATTCCCTGTAAATATTTTTCTTGACTTTATAGGGAAATCAGAGATTTGACCTTAGTTAGAGCTCGCAGTTACCAGTGCTTTGGTCTTACAGAACAGTTCAGGAGTAGCTAATGGTTGGAGGACTCACAGATCTCAATTTCAGGACTTAATACAAAGCTGCAGTAATCAAAGTAATGTACTAGTGTAAGGGCAGACATGTAACTCAGTGGAATAGAATTGAGAATCCAGAAATAAACCTTCACATTTACATCGTTTGATTTTTGATGTGGTGCCAAGACAATTTGGGGGCCGGAAATGAGGTTAGGCCCCTTCCTTACACCATACACAAACTTCACTCAAAATGAAGCATAAATGTAAATATAAGAGCTAAAACTATAAAACTTCTATAGAAGAAAGTATAGTTATATCTTTGTGTCCTTGGGTTAGGCAAAGCCACCTTACATAGGATATCAAAAGCACAAGAAAAGAATTTGGACTTCTTCAAAATAAAAAACTTTTGTACTTCAAAGGACAACATCATTACAAAAGTGAAAGGAAAATCCATTGAACGGGAGAAAAAAATGCAAATCATATTTGATAAGAGACTTTTACGTATAAAAAGAACTCTTATGACTTAGTAATAAAGCAATAACCCAGAGTAGGAAAAGGATCTGAACACACACTTCTCCAAATAGGTATACAAATCATCAGAATCACATGACTGGGAGTTCAGTCAAGATCGTTGACCATTATGGAAATACAAATCAAAACTGCAGTGAGATACTTCATACCCATTGGATGGCTATAATAAAGTTAAGTGTTGGTCAGCATATGGAGAAATTGGAACCCTCACACATTACTTTTGGGAAAGAAATTTGTGAAATAGTGCAGGCACCTTAGAAAACGGTCTTGTGTTTCCTGAGAAAGTTAAATACAGAGTTACCATATAACTAGCAGTTCCTCACCTAGATAATATACTCAAGAGAAATACGTGCACACAAAAACTTACTTACGATTATAGCAGTATTATTCATAATAGCCAAAAGATGGAAACAACTCAAATATCGAACAGTTGAATGGATACAATGTAGTATATCCACATAATGGAATATTACTTAGCAATAAAATGGAATGTGGTACTGATACATGCTAAAACAGATGAACCATGAAAGAATATTACGTGAAAGAAGCCAGACACAAATGCCATGTATTATGATTCCATTTATATTAAGTGTCCATAATAGACAAATCCTTAGGGACAAATGAGATTAGTGGTTGCTAGGACTGAGAGGAGGTGGATAATTGTTGCTAATGGGTTTTGGGGGGAGAGATGAAAATTTCTAAAATTAGATTGTGATGGTTGTGTAACTGAATACACTGAAAACCACTGAATTTTACACAAAAGTTGGTGAATTGTATATGAATTTTGTCTCAGAAAGCTATTTTTAAAATAGAGTAAGTAATGACTGTAGGGTTGCCAAGTATATATGTACCTTAAACTTTGGGTTTCCATTAGGAAAAAATTATATGTATCTTGGACCTATTCCTGTTGTGCTTGTATGAAAAGAAAATGACCACATTACCTACTCTGCCTTTCAGAAAGGAGAAGATGAGTATGCCAATGTTGATGCCATTGTTGTATCAGTGGGTGTTGATGAAGAAATTGTTTATGCCAAATCAACTGCCTTACAGGTGAGAAGTTTACAGCAGTGTTTAGCCTTGAGAGTCATTGAATCAGCCACTGTTCAGTATGGTAGCCACTAGCCACATTAAAATTTCAGCTCCTAAAAAAAAAAAAAAAAAATTTCAGCTCCTCAGCCTCAAGTACTCTGTAGTGGCTAGCCTGTTAAAGAGAGGACGTGTAGAATAGTTCTTTCACAAAAAGTTCAGTGAACAGTACTGACCAATCTCATTTCATTGGAATCTATATCCAGGTTCTCACACTACAAGATTATTTTGAAGTTAATTCCAGATACCTTATTTCATATGTATCAATACACTGATTTTTTTGTATCTGTTCACATTGTTGTCTTTTCACATAGACATGGCTCTTTGGTTATGAACTAACTGATACTATCATGGTATTCTGTGATGACAAAATCATCTTTATGGCCAGCAAGAAAAAAGTGGAGTTCTTGAAACAGATTGCCAACACTAAGGGCAATGAGAATGCTAACGGAGCCCCTGCCATCACACTACTCGTACGAGAAAAGGTCAGAACTAACAAGAATTCGTCATAAAAAAATATGAAAGAATACTTAAAAGTGGTAAACAGAAAAGTTTTCTAGGAATTTAAAAATACAAGGGGAAGATTTTAGCTGTCATTTGTTAGAAAGAAAGAAAAGAGTTCAATAATCCTATCAGTTTGCAGTAACACAAATGGGTAATGAAATTATGGTGAATACTGACTTTATCCATTCTTGAGGATACTTCTCTGAGTATCTTAATTAGAACAAAAATCTTTAAATATCCTTAAGGAAAGGTATACCTCGTTTCCAATTTTTATCAGATGTAATCTTTTTTTTATTATGTTGCCCATCTGACAAAGATTTCTTTTCAGAATGTTGTTCCCCTTTGTATTTCAGTTTCTTAGCTCTTCCTGAAGTAAAGAATAGTCTTCTCAGCTTATGTGGCACTTCACTTAAGCATTTAAATATATCCAAAGAAATTTTGTGTAACCTTTTGGTATATTACAGTCTTCCCTAAAGAAATAGGTAGGAAAAGGGGAGATAGAATTTCTTTCCATAGTTTAGAATATTCTCTGCCTAGTACTAGTAGAACATAAGATATCTAATTCTGAAACTAAACCCCTTTTTTCTCCCTGTGGCACTGACAGAATGAAAGTAACAAGGGCAGCTTTGACAAAATGATTGAAGCCATTAAAGAAAGCAAGAATGGCAAGAAGATCGGAGTGTTCAGCAAAGACAAATTTCCAGGAGAGTTCATGAAGAGCTGGAATGACTGCCTCAACAAAGAGGGCTTTGACAAAGTAAGAATACTCTGAAAACAGGCACACTGAGGGTTGAGAAGACAAGATTGTGAGGGGCTTCCGCAACTGATGGTGCAGAGACTTTGTTTCGGGAAAGCTGTATATTCATTCATATTTCCATTTTCATTTCCTGTGGCTTAGTGGTAAACCAATTCACTTTTCAGTTAGGAGTGAGGCATTCAGGAGACAGTGCAGCTACTCCAGAGGGAAATCGAGGAAAATCTCTTATCCAAAAAATTTTTTTTCTTTTCTCTCTACCTTCTTCAGCCTTTACAGAAACCTCAAGAGAGGCATTTACATTTATACTTTAAATGATGTGTTAGTTCAGTGCCTCTTAGCATACACCAATGACCTGGTAAAGAGTTCTTTCAGCTGTTTATTCAATCCAAGAAGAGAATATTTAGATATTCTGCAAACTGCTGGTGAGTAGTTTGCTAAATAACCAGGCATAGTCACTGATAATATTTGAACCAGGGGAGAGAGATTTCTTTAGCAATTCTGTGTCTGCATGTTAGGAACTGTTTTTCCCTTTGACTGCAGATAGACATCAGTGCAGTTGTGGCCTATACCATTGCTGTAAAGGAGGATGGAGAGCTCAATCTAATGAAAAAAGCAGCTAGCATCACCTCTGAGGTCTTCAACAAATTCTTCAAGGAAAGAGTCATGGAAATAGTTGATGCAGATGAGGTAAATTGGGGGTGGGAGTGTCTTTTTACTGTTTTAATGAAGTAAGTCCCTCCCATGCAGTGTTTTTCAGGTTGTGTTCAGCTACCTTTGGTAGATAAGTTGGTGGTGTGTAATTGTGCCAGCTCTCTTTGAGAATAACTATAAACGTCCACTGTAGTTTCTGGAGCTTACCCAGTATGTCACTTGAGAATTCTTTGAATAGCTGCAAATTCCACGTATTCCCTAAATTTCCTTTTGCGTGTACACCAGTGTGTTATCTGTTGCATAAACCACTTCATAGGACTTCTTTTGCATCCTATATGATATCAGGATATATGTTGTCTTCAAATGATCATGTCCAAAAACCCAACACCCTTCTGCCACCCTATAGTAAATATTGTTTTATTTCTGGGTATTTTTATAGAAAGTTCGACACAGCAAACTGGCTGAGTCTGTGGAAAAGGCCATAGAAGAGAAAAAATACCTAGCTGGGGCAGACCCTTCTACTGTGGAAATGTGTTACCCTCCTATCATTCAGAGTGGTGGCAACTATAACCTCAAGTTCAGTGTAGTGAGGTAAGTATGAGAATTTCAAAATATAAAACAACCAGAGCACTTCAGCCTTTGGCCTGTTTTTTCTTAGACTCATTCTGGGATTCAAAAAAGTAGGAAGAGAAAGAATAACCATTAGCCTGCCTCCTGCAGGCTATTATCTTCTTATTCTATGTATAGTTTAATTTTATTTCACATAGTTATTCATTTCTTACTTGAGTATTTGATTGTAAGCATTTTCCAGATGATTAAAAATGACAAGAAAAAAATGCAAAGCATGTTTAAAAAAAAAAAATCTTACTGCTGCTGCTGCTGCTAAGTTGCATCAGTCGTGTCCAACTCTGTGCAACCCCATAGATGGCAGCCCACCAGACTCCTCCGTCCCTGGGATTCTCCAGGCAAGAATACTGGAGTGGGTTGCCATTTCCTTCTCCAGTGCATGATGTGAAAAGTGAAAGTGAAGTCGCTCAGTTGTGTCCAACTCTTTGCAACCCCATGGAATGTAGCCCACCAGGCTCCTCCATCCATGGGATTTCCCAGGCAAGAGTACTGGAGTGGGTGGCCATTGCCTTCTCCTGAAAATCCTAAAAATCTTACTAGATATATCATAAATATTCCCCTTCTAATTTTTAAAAATACTGTAAAGAATGCTATTCGTCGGGGCTGTTGGAAAGGTGATGGCTTACCATCATACTGTTAGATTATAATGCATAAAATTCAGTATAACTTGCATATTTGGGATACGACTTTCAATAGCCTTTATAAACTGACTTGGGTTTTTTTTTTTCTGACTTTTTTTTTTTTTTAAACCGTTTAGGTCATTTTTTCTGTTTCAGCTTTGTGATAATAGTGGGTCAAAATCGTGATTACGGATGTGTATGCTAGGTACGATAAGGACTTCACAAGTTTGTGTAATGAGATGCTTTCTCCCTTTGGTCTCTAGTGACAAGAATCATATGCATTTTGGGGCCATTACCTGTGCCATGGGTATTCGCTTCAAATCTTACTGCTCAAACCTTGTTCGCACTTTGATGGTTGATCCTTCGCAGGAGGTTCAAGAAAATTACAACTTTTTGCTTCAGCTGCAAGAGGAGCTGCTAAAGGAACTAAGACATGGTAATGTGTGCCTTAGATAAGGTTTAGAAATTATGTAACAAAAACATAGCATTCATGGGACTGTTTATCCCTGAGGCTCTTGTACTGTAAATAGAATTAGATTTTACTAACCTCCAATCATCCTAGCATTCAGTTCTTCAATGTACTTTTCTTTTATGTAGGAATAGTTACTGTGGTTTTATATTGATGTTTATAGAACCCTCTCTGACTGGTTAGATCTCTGTGTTCAGATCTTCATAAAATACCTTGCTCTTACTACTTTTCTTTAGAAAGTTCTGAGAAGTAGTATCTCTCCCAACAGACTATGTAATGTTAATATCCTATATTGAATGAATACCAGGAATCTTAGTTTGAGAGCAGAACTAATGACAACCCTGCTAAGCAAGCTACTGCTTACTTAAAAGCAGAGCATTTGGCACCTCTTTTGCCTTGAGACTCCCCACTCCCAGTTGGCTAAATGGGACTTTATGTTTACCACCTTTAAACAACTTAGTAAGCCCACTTACAGTTTCCCAGAGCTTCCAGACGTCTTTCCCTCCTGATACCTCAGATCAATCTTGAGAAATCCAACTGGCATTCCATAGTCCTAGGTTGTTCAATGACAATAAAAACTCCTCTGAGGCTACAGTATTTGAACTACTCTGGCTTGAAATACATACATATTCATATCCTAAACCTTGAAAAACTAAGTCCAACATTCTTCCAACGGTAATTCACCCATACAGTAGTCTTGTTCTTCAAAATGTATAGTAAATTTAATGTAATACCATTTATTAACTCTTAAATTATTTCACTGAGACCAGCTAGGGTTCCACAGTCCCCCTGGAGTGATTCTCAACAGTGTAATTAAAGAATGACTGGGTGGATTGTTTTTTAAAATGTACGTTTCTAAGCCCTACCAGCCCTGCAACTGTATTCCTTATTGTGTGTTTTGAGAAACCCTGCTTTACATGACTTAACGAGTGAAAATAATGTTGCTTTTAAAAATGTGATTTAAAAAAAAATTAAAAAAATAAAACTATGATTTAGTAATTAGCCTCCAACTAATAAAAATAAATGAAAATAAATAAATAGAATTCAAAAAAATAAAAAATAAATAAAAATGTGATTTGTAGTTTTTTCCTGAAAGATACTTTAACGTCCCATCTGTCTTGTCATTAGGTGTGAAGATATGTGATGTATATAATGCTGTCATGGATGTGGTTAAAAAGCAGAAGCCAGAGCTGCTGAACAAAATTACCAAAAACCTAGGGTAAGATACTGTGATTTACATTGTCACTGTGTCAATTTTCATGAGTGGCAGTCAGGCAAAGTATTCTTAGATGATTCAACCAATGTTTGTGGACTATTCAACTGTGTGCCGGACACATTATGTTATCAGAGAATGTATGTAAGTTCATAGAGATCTTTTCAGACCAGTGTTGTAGATGTTTCAGGCTTAAATTACAAATGTTAAGACATTACATACAATATTTCCTCTCTTAGAACAAATCAATTCATATTTGCAAAATAAGCACTCTGAGATATCCAGCTATTTAAATTCTTAAAGTTTTTATTTACGCCAGTGTTTCTCGAGTGTATTTGATCATTGAACACCTAGATATACTAATAACATATTATAGAGCCAAAGACATTTGAGAAACAAAAGCTCTAGGCACACTCCTTAGATGAAGCTAGTTAGGATATATTGTTTATTTCTGGACTTCTGTGATGGACAAGAGGAAATACATTGACCTATACCAAGTTTTGGCCTAGGAGACTTAGTAAATCCAGTTATCAACATTCTACTAGAAATTATCTCTTATTCCAGTTGTTACACGTTCTTGTTAGTGTGCCCTTTAACAACTCATCAGTTGTGGCAAATTACTTAGCTTGTGTGCCTGCCTGACCTTGAAAATTAAAATAGGATGTAGTGTACCTGACTCAGGTTAGAGGCCTTTTAAGCCTATTGTTGAAGTTTCCTTCATTTCTTTTTTAGGTTTGGAATGGGCATTGAATTCCGTGAAGGTTCTTTAGTAATTAATAGTAAAAATCAGTACAAACTAAAGAAAGGTGAGTTTTACATGCATACATTAGAAAAATACCTTTTAAAATACTTTCCCTTAGTTTCATCTCCCTCTATTCTGTATAAAAGCACACTTCTCCAAACTTTCACAGTCATTCACTGATTCCTGTTTTGCTGGTTTAGGGATGGTTTTCAGCATCAATTTGGGATTCTCAGATTTGACTAACAAGGAAGGGAAGAAACCAGAAGAGAAAACCTATGCCCTGTTCATTGGAGACACAGTGCTTGTGGATGAGGTATATATTGCTTCTTTCATGAACTGAATATTGAAGTGCATTTTTAACCCTATGGTTCCCCCTCCCTTTTTTTAAAAAATGAAAGTATAGTTGATTTTTCCAGTAGTCATGTATGGATGTGAGAGTCCCTTGGATTGCAAGTAGTTCAAACCAGTCAATTCTAAAGGAAATCAATCCTGACTGTTCATTAGAAGGACTGATGCTAAAGCTCCAATACTTTGGCCACCTGATGCAAAGATCCGACTTATGGAAAAGACCCTGATGCTGGGAAAGATTGAAGGCAGGAGGAGGAGGAGACGACAGGACGAGATGGTTGGATGGCATCACCAACTCAATGAATATGAGTTTGAGCAAGCTCCAAGAGATGGTAAAGGACAGGGAAACCTGGTGTGCCGCAGCCCATGGGGTCGCAAAGAGTCAGACATGACTGAGGGACTGAACAGCAACAAATAGTTGATTTTACAATATCATGTTAGTTTCAAGTGTATAGCAGAATGATTCAGTTTTATATATATATATATATATATATATATATTCATATTATTTTCCGTTTTAAGTTATTAAAAGATATTGAGTGTAGTTCCGTGTGCTACATAGTAAATCCTTATTTACTATTTATTGCTTATCTATGTTATGTGGTGTTTTTTCTTTTTATCATTTGTTAAATGCTAGCTAAGGGGAATTAGAGATGCCTCTGAAAGCCTGACCTAGTACAGCCAGAAATACAGATTGTTTAAACCAAACTCTTATCACATTGTGGCTTGAACCTTGATTATGATAATTTCAGGAACTGATTCTATAACAGAGCTGAGTGTTTTTTTTTTCTTTTTTAATGGCTTTAACAATCTACATACCATGCAATTAAAGTGTACAGTTGTGACTTTTAGTATATTTACAGTTAATGCAACTATCACCATAGTCTAGTTTTAGAACATTTTCATCACCTCAGAAAGAAACGCTGTGCCCATTAGCAGTCACTCCTCATTTCCCTCCCAGGCCTAGGCAGTGACTTCTTATAAGGATTTGCCTTTCCTGAGCATTTGGGCGGTTTTTGTGACTGGTTTCTTGTTTCTTGAGGTAACCCTGTAATGCTATGAACCTTCCCGTTAGCACTGCTTTTACAGTGTCCCATAGGTTTTGGGTTGTTGTGTTTTCATTTTCATTCATTTCTATGCATATTTTGATTTCTTTTTTTATTTCTTCTATGATTTGTTGGTTATTCAGAAGCGTGTTATTTAGCCTCCATACAGTTTCTATTTCCTTGCTTGTGATGGGTCTGTTAAGATCTTCTATTTCTTTCTGGTTCAGTTTTGGAAAGTTATACTTTTCTAAGAATTTGTCCATTTCTTCCAAGTTGTCCATTTTATTGGCATAGAGCTGCTGGTAGTAGTCTCTTATGATCCTTTATATTTCAGTGTTGTCTGTCGTGATCACTCCATTTTCATTTCTAATTTTGTTAATTTGGTTCTTCTCCCTTTGTTTCTTAATGAGTCTTGCTAACGGTTTGTCAATTTTGTTTATTTTTTCAAAAAACCAGTTTTTAGCTTTGTTGATTTTTGCTATGGTCTCTTTAGTTTCTTTTGCATTTATTTCTGCCCTAATTTTTAAGATTCTTTGCTTCTACTAACCCTGGGGTTCTTCATTTCTTCCTTCTCTAGTTGCTTTAGGTGTAAAGTTAGGTTTTTTATTTGACTTTTTGCTTGTTTCTGTGACTGGTTTCTTTAACTTAGCAGGAACTGATTTTTTTTTTTTTGCCACTATATTTTTAAATAGAAGGATAATTGCTTTACAGAACTTTGTTGTTTTCTGTCAAACATCAAGAAGAATCAGCCATAGGTGCATCCGGTCCCCTCCTTCCCGAACCTACCTCCCATCTGCTTCCCCATCCCACCCTTCTATATCGTCATAGAGCCCCTGTTGATTCTTAATGGTAGTAAATATTTCAGTGTTCTTATATGAACACATTTATACATTAATTCATTGAATCCTTATAATAATTCTATGAAGTAGATACTCTTATCCAAATATGTAGATAAAGCAACTGAGACACAAAAAAGTATATGTACCTTGCCAGATGTTCCAGAGCTCAAAAGTGAGTGAGCCAGGTTTCAAATCAAGCCAGTATTCTTACTCATTATCCCATTGTTGCCTCCCAGATTGCAGTTCCTAATGTGCATTTGTGAAGATAACTGTTTTTATGCGTTATCAAAGACTTTTTTAGTGGCAGATGATTCAAAGCATGGCCCAGCTAGTTTACTGGGTTCGAAAGTGAAAGTATATCATTTAAATGCTCTTAGAGATGTCTCACTTCCTCTTTGTATTCCAGGATGGCCCAGCTACCGTTCTCACTTCTGTGAAGAAGAAAGTGAAGAACGTAGGGATTTTTCTAAAGGTAGGAAGAAGATAAAAATGAGTGGTGAAAAGTTGGACTCATTGATGACGGTATGATGTTGTTCTAGGGGCTAAAGGGGAGAAACGAAAAGTGTTTTACTCTTTTTCTAAAGTGTTGAAGTCTTTCTAATGTAGCTATTTTTCTTGTTGCATCTTTTCTACCTCAGTACACCTGGTGTGCTGGGTTAATGGCTAGTACTGTATTGGCTCCGTGAAAACATGTCTGTGAAAAGAGTATGTAGTGGCTTCTTTCAAATTGTTAGATGCTGAATATCTGTTCACTTTTAAATCCCAATTCTGTCCCGATCTTACAGACGCTACTGTACTTGAATGGTTAATAAAGCTGCACAGTGCTAAAAAAAAAAAAAAAAAGTTGGACACATTGAAGAAGTAAACAATAATGGCTAAAATAATTAAGACTTGAATTTCTGATGATGATTTTTTTTTTCCCCATAGAATGAGGATGAGGAAGAAGAGGAAGAGGAGAAAGATGAAGCTGAGGACCTGTTGGGAAGAGGTTCCAGAGCAGCTTTACTTACGGAAAGAACACGAGTAAGTTTACTGTTTGAAAACTACTTCAATTTCCTGTTTGTCATGGTTCACAGGTCCTAATAACTTCAGTTTTCCCTTCTTTAGAATGAGATGACTGCAGAAGAGAAGCGAAGAGCCCATCAAAAAGAACTGGCAGCTCAACTCAATGAGGAAGCAAAGAGGCGATTAACTGAACAAAAAGGGGAACAGCAGATTCAGAAGTAAGAGTTTGCATGGAATAGTGAGATTGTCTTAGGGTTATATGTGATTTGCAGAAATTTCTCAAGAACATTTTTTTATTCCCACTTCAGAGCTCGTAAATCTAATGTGTCCTATAAAAACCCATCTTTGATGCCTAAGGAACCACACATTCGGGAAATGAAGATCTATATTGATAAAAAATACGAGACTGTAATAATGCCTGTGTTTGGCATTGCGACACCTTTTCACATTGCCACAATCAAGGTACTGACATTGAATCAGGCTTCATTGGAATAATTCCTTAAAATAACTGTGCTTACCATACATGGCTGTCCTGACTGCATGTCTCTCCTATTCTATGCTCCTGCTGACTCTGCCTTTCCCATGTTACTGACTCCCCCACCCCGCTCCCTAATCTCCTGCTGTCATTTTCCTTCCTTCCCACTTTGCACTTTGAAGAAAGTTAAATGATCTAGTCTATAATCATACTTTGCTTGTTTCTCTTTGAACTTGAAGAACTTTTTAACCTGTTGTCATAAACATGGCACAGAAAAAGAACTTTGGGAATTCAGTGATTCTTTTAGAAACACACATTTGGTCATATAAAAAAAATAAGCTAAATACATGGTTTATTAATTTTAGAGTAAGGATTACAGGCTAGGTTTAGCTGTCAGTTTGTAACTACTAACTTAATTTTAGCATGCCTATAGCTACCTACCTTCATCTAGGAAATAAATCTATTTGTTTGGTTTCTTTGCTAATGCTTTTCCTTTCTTTGAACAGAATATAAGTATGTCTGTGGAAGGAGATTATACTTACTTGCGAATCAACTTCTATTGCCCAGGCAGTGCTCTGGGCAGGAATGAGGGCAACATCTTTCCCAACCCAGAAGCCACTTTTGTCAAGGAAATGTGAGTTCCCAGGGAAACAACCACCCTCAAATCCCTGCTGGCCGGAGCAGTACCCTCAGAAACCCAGAGAGTGCTGTGTTCTCCCACATCCTAGTGAATGGCGGCACCTTCCTCAGTCGCACTTGATTAGGAGGATCACCTTATTAACCTTGTACAATTTTGAGGTTGAAACCTAATTTAAATCCTCATAAAGATATTTTATCCTCACTTGACATATTTGTTGATAAAATATCAGATGTGTGCCATACTGGAGTCTGTTTATTCTTGAAGTGAAATAGATCATTTGGGGAAGTTTATGCAGAATTTAAAATATAAGTGTGACTCCCCCACTCAGTGAATTAGCTATTTATAGCATCATCTGTTTAAGAGAGAGGAAGGATTTTTTCATCTTTCCAGACATTATTTCACCACTCAGTGGTACCTTTTTCTCCTAAAAGGTATTAAGCTAGTTGTTAAAACACAGTAATGGGTGAGGGTTACCTGGCATGATAAAGAAATTACATAAGTGCTCCCCTTTTTCTGTAGTACATACCGAGCTTCAAATATGAAGGCACCTGGAGAACAGACAGTTCCAGCCTTGAACCTTCAGAATGCTTTCCGAATTATAAAAGAAGTGCAGAAGCGTTATAAGACTCGAGAAGCCGAAGAGAAAGAGAAGGAGGTGAGCCTGAACAACAGCAAAGTGCCTTTGTGCAAAAGGACACGTTGAGGGTTTGGGGACCTAGAAAGAGATGTGAGAATTCACATTGATTTTCATTCTGCTTAGGGCATTGTGAAACAAGATTCACTGGTGATCAATCTAAACCGGAGTAATCCCAAACTGAAAGATCTGTACATTCGCCCAAACATTGCCCAAAAGAGGATGCAAGGCTCACTGGAGGCCCATGTCAATGGTATGGATGATCTCTCATGTGCCTGGGCTTTGTCTTTGGTGGCACATCTGTAGTAATGACAGACCAGATAACATAGTAGAACGTGCTGGGAGGAGTCTACTTTTGACATACTGTGTGGCCAGACAGAAAGGAAAACTGTGTACCTTGTTGGCATTCCCTCTGACCCTGTTCAAATCAGCCAGAAAAGATGCAATAGCTTTTGGGTTAACCTGATGATGTACCTTGATACTTAGCTGCTTCCTTCCCCACCCCCTCCCCACCCAGGTTTTCGCTTCACGTCTGTCCGAGGAGACAAAGTGGATATTTTGTACAATAACATCAAGCATGCTTTGTTCCAGCCATGTGATGGGGAAATGATTATTGTCTTGCACTTTCACCTCAAGGTATATCTTTCTGTCAGCTAGCTGTGAGCTCTTGGGCAAGATCTTACTATCACAGTGTTTCTTTTAAAAAAGTGATGAAAAATAGCACCTGTCACATAAGATCATTAAGGACACTGAATAAAATAATGCTTCTAAGGCCCCCAGTACCTGACATGTCAAAGATGCTGATCATGTTTGTTCCTTGGTGTGATACATAATGATCTCCAGAACATATAGGTCTTTTCCACATTCCTGTTTCTGAAATAGAAAGTTTTTGCTTTAGTCAATTATCAACATAATCTCCAAAGTCCATTCTAATAAGTAGGAGTACTTTAAAAAGTTTACACTCTTTTATATTCCCAAATGTCGTCATGATGACACCTGGAGTGGTTTAACTATTCTTACATAAATGCTATGATTTCTAGCATAGATATTTTAATATTTTCATGTTTTGTTGTTATTTTGCCTGTGTAGACTTCTTTGTGAAATAAGTCTTAAAATTTCTTGTTCTTTCTACTTTCTGTCTTTAGAATGCCATCATGTTTGGGAAGAAGCGGCACACAGATGTGCAGTTCTACACAGAAGTCGGGGAGATCACCACAGACTTGGGGAAACATCAGCATATGCATGACCGAGATGACCTCTATGCTGAGCAGGTGAAATTTGGTATTTTATTTGCAGGGTAGGGAGGTAGGATTCAGGCTTCCCTGGTGTCTCAGCAGTAAAGGAATCCTCCTGCAATGCAGGAGACACAGAAGATGTGAGTTCGATTCCTGGGTCAGGAAGATCCCCTGGAGAAGGGCATGGCAACCCACTCCAGTATTCTTGCCTGGAGAATCCCATGGACAGAGGAGCTTAGAAGCAAAGAGTTGGACACGACTGAAGCAACTGAGCATGAGCTAGGATTCAGCACAGATCTGAGCTCAGTAATTGTTACATTTTATAAACCCCTCCAGAAACTATGCAGAACTTCTCAAGTATCTGCTGGGATGCTATAGTATGTTGGCTATGAATTAGACTTAACTTGTAGGCATAACTCTACAATTAATTTTAGCAGCCTGTAGTAAAGTATCCATGTTAGTATCATAGTTAACAGAATTAAGGACTACAAAAGCACTTCATGGTTTTTGAAGGGATTACTATTAATAAGTAAAATGATAACTAAAGTTAATTTGTATTTCTTCTACAGATGGAAAGAGAAATGAGGCACAAACTGAAAACAGCCTTTAAAAATTTCATTGAAAAAGTAGAGGCTCTAACAAAGGAGGAACTGGAATTTGAAGTGCCTTTTAGGGACTTGGGGTAATGTGTCATCTTCTTTGTGATCTTCAGAAAAATTAGTTATTCTTCCTTTAATAAGAACTTAGCATACCATATCATGTTCTTTTTCTTATGGACATCCATTATCTCTTGGAAATGCTCAAGGGCTGGGTGAATAGCTAAGACTGAGAGGCTCCCTCTGGAAGTGAGTCTCCAGCGAGTGTGCTGGAGTTTTGTTTGGAATGGGAAAGGAAAGAAGCCTGTTGGGACAGCAGCAGTTTCTCTTGCAGTGAACCCCATC
This sequence comes from Cervus canadensis, assembly GCF_019320065.1. NCBI lineage: Eukaryota > Metazoa > Chordata > Mammalia > Artiodactyla > Cervidae > Cervus > Cervus canadensis. The sequence continues at coordinate 23,200,867 of NC_057391.1, forward strand.
TTATGTGAGTCTCTTATTGTCTTTCAGATTTAATGGTGCTCCCTATAGGAGTACCTGCCTCCTTCAGCCTACTAGTAGTGCGCTGGTAAATGCTACAGAATGGGTGAGTATTTCTGACCTCTTTTTAGGAAGAAAATTGTTAGAGAAAAGAAAGCAAGAGGGTAGATGTTTTGAAAACTAGGTCCTTATTATATCTTAGTATTTAAATTTTTTATATTTACTTACCCTAGATAAAAAAATTGAACAAATGATTCTTTAAAAGTCTCTTTAGTTTTTAGAGATAGTTTCTTTGCATAGTTTCCTTAAATGAATTCTCCCTGAGGGAGGATTTCAATCTTATAGATCCTTTAACCTGTGCTTCTTGGTATGTTTTATTGCTTTTAGTCTTTGCCCCCAAAGAACAAAAAACAGTTTAGTATCCTTTGTGTGGTAGTTTTTAGATCCTGAAAGCATTTGAAAAAATGCTAGTGTTTTGTGGGAAGTATTTTTATGAAAAGAGTTCCTTTCTTCCCTGACAGCCACCTTTTGTGGTGACGTTGGATGAAGTGGAGCTGATTCACTTTGAGCGAGTCCAGTTTCACCTGAAGAACTTTGACATGGTGATCGTCTACAAGGACTACAGCAAGAAAGTGACAATGATCAATGCGATTCCTGTTGCCTCTCTTGACCCCATCAAGGAATGGTTAAAGTAAGTAGGCCTGCCAGCAATCTCCTGTCCCACAAATACAGTTTTATAGAATATGAGTGTGGTATGTTATATGTAAAATCTGTTGGTATACTTAATGAAACTGCCTTTGGGTTGTTACCAACCAGGACTTGAAAATTTGGGATCTGTTAGACATAGAGCCACGTTTTCCTGAATACCCAGCAGTAGTTCAGACATGCATGTGAGTGAAGTCTCTTCAGTCATGTCCAACTCCTTGCAACCCATGTATTCAACACATATCAAGCCTTGGAGCAGAGGCAGAGGGAGGAGAGCGAATGCACTGGGTTCAGTCAGTTCAATTCAGTCACTCAGTCATGTCCGACTCTTTGTGACCTCATGGACTAGAGCACGCCAGGCTTCCCTGTCAATCATCAACTCCCAGAGCTTGCACAAACTCATGTCCATCAAATCAGTGATGCCATCCAACCATCTCATCCTGTATCATCCCCTTCTCCTGCCTTCAATCTTTCCCAGCATCAGAGTCTTTTCCAATGAGTCAGTTCTTCGCATCAGGTGGCCAAAGTATTGGAGTTTCAGCATCTGCATCAGTCCTTCCAATGAATAATCAGTCCTGAGACTGATTTCCTTTAGGATGGACTGGTTGGATCTACTTGCAGTCCAGGGGACTCTCAAGTGTCTTCTCCAGCACCACAGTTTAGAAGCATCAATTCTTCGGCACTCAGCTTTCCTTATAGTCCAACTGTCACATCCATACATGACTACTGGAGAAACCATAGCTTTGACTATACAGACCTTTGTTGACAAAGTAATGTCTCTGCTTTTTAATATGCTGTCTAGGTTGGTCATAGCTTTTCTTCCAGGGAGCAAACATCTTCTAATTTCATGGCTGCAGTCACCATCTACAGTGATTTTGGCGCCCAAGAAAACAAAGTCTGTCACTGTTTCCATTGTTTCCCCATGTATTTGCCATGAAGTGATGGGACCAGATGCCATGATCTTAGTTTTCTGAATGTTGAGTTTTAAGCCAACTTTTTCACTCTCCTCTTTCACTTTCATCAAGAGGCTCTTTATTTCTTCTTCACTTTCTGCACTGGGTTAGAATCACTGAATTAAGGGCAAGATCTCTGGGCTTTCCTCCTAACTCTGCTCTGGACTAAGAGTCTTAAGTCTTCTGCCTAAGACTGCCGCCTTTAAATGGAGAGTACTCAGAAAGTTCACATGATACAGAAGAGCCTGCATGTGACCTTGCATGTGCTTAACTCTGTTGTTGATCAACTAAGTTTCAAATGAACTAGTATTAATTGAACAACCACTCTCTGCTTAAGTCATTGCCTGCCAAAGGGTGGCTTTAGCCCCTGCTTTATCTTCACTGGCTGTGCGTTCATGCTGAGTCACTTCAGTCATGTCTGACTCTGCAACCCTATGGACTAATAGCCTGCCAGGCCCCTCTGTTCATGGGATTATCCAGGCAAGAATACTGAAGTGGGTTGCCATGCCCTCCTCCAGGGGATCATCCCAACCCGGGAATCGAACCTGTGTCTCTTAGGTCTCCTGCATTGGCAGGTGGGTTCTTTACCACTAGAGCCACTGAAAATCAGAGTCTGAGATCTTTTTTGACTACTTGATGGATGTATAAAATTTCTTACCAGTTCTCTATTTTTACTAAAATACGGGATAAATATATGTTTATTTTAGCTTTTAACTTTCACATACTTACACTTCAGCTAAAAAGAATTTCTCATAGACATGTCAGAACCCCAATAAAAAGGGAGATGTCACTTCGTAGGAAAAGGGTGAGGCATGTGTGGCCATGAGTGTAGTCTGCTCTGCCTTGCTTCCTCCTTCCAGTTATCTCTAGGGGGCGGTACTGCAAATACAAAACTTCTCTTAAGAAATGATTGAGAGAGCTTAAAAATAGCCTGTGAGAAAGATCCAACTTGATAGTTTCCATGAGGATTTTCCTGGAAAACATTTGCAGGTAAGTAATATGGTACCAAATATATTTATAGATTTGTGTGACTATTTCTGGCTGTGATAGGTCTTCGTTACTGCACAGGTTTTTCTCTAGTTTGAGTGTGGAGACTACTCTAGTTGAGGTGTGCAGCCTTCTCACTGTGGTTGCTTCTCTTATTCCGGAGCCCGCCCATGCTTCAGTAGCTGCAGCACATGAGCTCAGTTGTGGCTCCCATGCTCTAGAGTACAGGCCCAGTAGTTGTGGTGCATGGGCTTACTTGCTCCCCAGCATGTGGGATCTTCCTGGATGAGGGATTGAACCTGTGTCTCCTGCATTGGCAGGCAGATTCTTTACCAAAAAGCCCCTGTGTGATTTTTTAAAATCCTCTTTATTGAGGTACAATTTACATGTAATAAAATTCATCAATTTAAGTATATGATTGGATGAATTCTAACAAATGTATATAAGTCTCGTATCTACCATCATAATGGAGATATGGAACGTTTCCTTTACTCCCCAAAGTACTCCTACCCTTTTAGAGTCAATCCTCTCCCTTCAACCTTGTCACTGGTTTCTGTCACTGTACACTTCGCTTCATCTAGAATTTCACATAAATGGAATTATTCAAGTATGTAGTGTTTTGATTCTTTTTTATCTTTCACTTGGCATAATGCTTTTGAAATTTACTCAAGTTGTTGTAACACATCATTAGCATACTCCTTTTTATTACAGAGGAGTACCCCCAAATAAAGCAGACCTCTTTTTACCCTTCTACCAGTTAATAGACATTAGGATTGTTTCCCTTTGGGGACTTTTAGGAATAGCTGCTATAAAACACGATGTACAGGTCTTTGTATGTACATACATTTTCATATCTCTTGGATAAATGACCTAAGAGTGGGATTGCTGTGTCATATGGTTTATGGTTAAGTGTATGTTTAGCTTTATAAGAAACTACCAAATCCTTTGCCAGTGTGGCTGGAAAACCTGCAGTATGTGAGAATTGTAGTTGCTCCACATCCTCACCAACACTGGTGTTATCAGTCTTTTCATTGTTTGCCATTGTGGTGGGTGGCTTTCCCATTGTGGTTTCAGTTTGCATTTCCAAGATTAGCGATGCTTTTGAGCATTTTTTCATATGTGTGTGTCATTCTATACTTTGATAAAGTATATTCATGTTTTTTGCCCATGTTAAGCATCAGATTGCTTTACTACTGAATTTTAAGAATTTTTTAGGCTAAATAAAGTCCCTCATCAAATACATTTTGCATATATTTTTTTCCAATAGTATCTATTTTCTAGAGTTCCATTGGTTTAGGTCTTATATCTGTGATCCATTTTGAGTTAATTTTTTTTACTGTGGTGTAAGGATGAAGGTTTGTACTTTGTGTATATGAAGCCAGTTATTCTAGTTATCATTTGTTGAAAAGATTATCCCTTACTCATTGAATTACTTGGCATGTTTGTTTAAAAAAAGAATGTGTAGGAGAGGCTGTATTTCTGGATAGTGTTTTCTGTTCCATTGGTTTATGTGTGTTCTTACTGATCCTGTAGTGAATATTGTAGCTTTATAATGAATCTTGAAATCAGGTAGTGTAAGTCCTCCCATTTTGTTCCTTTTCAAAGTTGGCTATTATTATTTTGACTATTCTACATAAATTAAACTTGTATCTTTCAACGAACTGGTTTATTTTGCAAAGCTGTCGACTCTGATATTTGTGCAATACTTTTACCCCTTTCATTCCTGATACTGATAGTTTCCTCTTTTTGTTGGTCAGTCTGTCTAGAGGTTTATCAATTTTTATTGAATTTTATTCTCCATCATTATGAAATGTCCTTATTTCTGGTAATAGTCCTTGTTTTGAAATCTACATAGTGTGATATTATTATAGACTTCTAGCTTTATTAATTTTTTATTTTGTATTAGGGTATAGCCAATTTACAGTGCTGTAGTAGCTCAGGTGAACAGCAGAGGGATTCAGCCATATATATACATGTATCCATTCTGCCTCCAACTCCCCTCCCAGGTAGGCTGCCATAGAACATTGGGCATAATTCCATGCGCCATATAGTAGGTGCTTGTTGGTTATCCATTTTAAATACAGCAATGTATATACATGTCTATCCCAAACTCCCTAACTATCTCTTCCCCCCGGCAGCCATAATAAGTTTGTTCTCTTAAGTCTGTGAGTCTGTTTTGTACATTATCTGTATCATGTCTTTTTAGATTCCACATATAAAGGGATGTCATATGTTATTTCTTTCTCTGACTTGCTTCACTCAGTATGACAATCTCTGGTTGCATCCATGTTGCTGCAGATAGCATTATTTCATTCTTTTTAATGGCTGAGTAGTATCCCATTGTGTATATGTACCACATTTTCTTTACCTGTTTCTCTGCTGGTGGACAGTGAGGTTGCTTTCATGCCTTGGCTTTTTTTTTAATCCATTCTGAGAATGTCTACCTTTTAATCTGTCTCTTTTGCTGTCTTGCATATAGGGTTGTCATTACTATCTTTCTAAATTCCATATATATGTGTTAATATACTGTATTGGTGTTTTTCTTTCTGACTTACTTCACTCTGTATAATAGGCTCCAGTTTCATTCACCTCATTAGAACTGACTCAGATGCGTTCTTTTTAATAGCTGAGTAATATTCCATTGTGAATATGTACCAGAGCTTTCTTATCCATTCCTCTGCCAATGGACATTTAGGTTGCTTTCATGTCCTGGCTATTGTAAACAGTGCTGCGATGAACATTGGGGTACACATGTCTCTTTCAGTTCTGGTTTCCTCAGTGTGTATGCCCAGCAGTGGGATTGCTGGGTCATATGGCAGTGCTGTTTCCATTTTTTTAAGGAATCTCCACACTGTTCTCCATAGTGGGTGTACTAGTTTGCATTCGCACCAACAGTGTAAGAGGGTTCCCTTTCCTCCACACCCTCTCCAGCCTTTATCGTTTGCAGACTTTTTTTCATTTGTAGAGTTTTTAATGGCAGCTATTCCAATCAGCATGAGATGGTACCTCATCGTGGTTTTGATTCGCATTTCTCTGATAATGAGTGATGTTGGGTATCTTTTCATGTGTTTGTTAGCCATCTGTATGTCTTCTTTGGAGAAATGTCTGTTTAGTTCTTTGGTTCATTTTTTGATTGGGTTGTTTATTTTTCTGGTATTGAGCTGCTTCTATATTTTGGAGATTAATTCTTTGTTGGTTGTTTCATTTGCTATTATTTCCTCCCATTCTGAAGGCTGTCTTTTCACCTTGCTTATAGTTTCCTTCATGTGCAAAAGCTTTTAGGTTTAATTAGGTCCCATTTGTTTATTTTTGCTTTTATTTTCATTACTCTGGGAGGTGGGTCATAGAGGATCTTACTGTGATTTATGTCAGAGAGTGTTCTGCCTATGTTTTCCTCTAGAAGTTTTAGTTTCTGGTCTTATGTTTAGATCTTTACATTTTGAATTTACTTTTGTGTATAGTGTTAGAAAGTGTTCTAGTTTCATTCTTTTACAGGTGGTTGACCAGTTTTCCCAGAACCACTTGTTAGAGATTGTCTTTTCTCCATTGTATATTTCTGCCTCCTTTGTCAAAGATAAGCTTTTCTCCTATTTATGCCTGCTTTTAATTTTATGAATCTTTACGATTATCTTCCTAGTTTGCTGATTAGCTACACCTCTAACTTGTCAGAGTCTGCGTTCAGATAATATACCATGTCTGTTAGAAGGTTCTTATGCTTTCATTTCTTTTCTTCTATCCTTTCTGCTATTATTACCATACATTTTGCTTTTAATATGCTATGAATTCCACAATTGTCATTATTTTAGCTTCAAAACAGCTATTCCTTAATTTACAAAATGAGGAGAAAGTCTTACTTACATATTTAACCATTCCTGTTGCTGTTCATTCCATTGTGAAGTTCCATAGGGATTTTAGTCTAGTGCTGCTTATTATCCAGTGTTTGAAAACTGTTGTTCCATACTTTGTTCAGTTTTCTGGTTGTTTGGGTAAAGAGGTAAATCTAATCCTTGTCACTTCCATCATAGCTAGAAGCAAAAGCTTCAGTGTATATGATTGTGTCCATAATGGATTTATGCTGGAATCTCAGGTTTTATGGCTTCCCTGGCAAATTCCCAGAATTTGCCTGCTACGTGGGAGACCTGGGTTTGACCCCTGGGTTGGGAAAATCCCCTAGAGGAGGGCATGGCAACCCACTCCAGTATTCCTGCCTGGAGAATCCGCTTAGACAGAGGAACCTGGCGGGCTACAGTCCGTGGGGTTGCAAAGAGGCGAACACGACTGAGTGAGCACACACTCAGGTTTTGTGCTAACAGTTTCTTTCTATGACCCTTACATTACTGTGTTCTGGTTTTCTTTTTTTTCCCCACTCATATTGATTGTTCACCTCAACAGAAGTGGATAAATGTCATTTGAACATTTCTTAACACAAGGCACGTTCAGTATTTTTTTTTTTTTTAATGGGGTTCTGTCTTGAGGGCTAATGCTCTGGGAGCCCAGATATCAGCTGTTTTGGGGTATGTTCTGGTGGGATAGTGCAAAGAGTACATGCTGTCACATATGAAAAGGGTATCTGCTCTTCCGAGATGCTAAGTAATGACCAGCGTGACACTGGATGTTCTCACAAAGTACAGAAGTGGGGTTTCCCTGGCGGTCCAGTGGTTAAGACTCTGCTCTTTTGCTCTTTTGGCATGGCAAAAAAAAAAAAAAAAAAAACCAAACCCAAAAGCCGAGTATGGAGGATTGATTTTTTTACTTCATAATGTTATTTTTCTTAGTTCCTGTGACCTAAAATACACAGAAGGAGTACAGTCCCTCAACTGGACTAAAATTATGAAGACCATTGTTGACGACCCTGAGGGCTTCTTTGAACAAGGTGGCTGGTCTTTCCTGGAACCTGAGGGTGAGGTGCGTGAGTGTGGGGTTTCTTTTCTGGTGCATAGTGTTGCCCGTTATCATTTGGGTGGTTAGGAGAATGCCATATGAATAGTACATAAGGGAACAATCAAATGGGAGAAGTTCTGAGCATAACTTGGTATTGTTTCTTCAAGTTAGTTTTACAGGCAAATGATCAATTAATTGGGCATTGGTAGCCACTCACAAGGTTTCTTTGAAATTACAAAAACTACTGTTTGAATGAATTTCTTAGTTTTCAGAGAAAATACTTCAAATCGTCTTGCAAAATTTGCCTAATTATTATATCTTACTAGTAATTTTAATTAAGTCTTTCTATCTCTTGTGTTACTCAGAGGTTTAGGTATTTTTTATTTCATTTTTCATATAAAATAGAAATAATGCTGGTGCACTCAGTGGATTGAATTAATTCATTAGCTTATTAATGAAGTAAATTAAAAAAAAAAAACACCCAGTATTTAGTATTATGCTCCAACTCACCAGGGGAGTGATGCTGAGGAAGGGGATTCCGAGTCTGAAATCGAAGATGAGACTTTTAATCCTTCAGAGGAAGACTATGAAGAAGAGGAGGAGGACAGTGATGAAGATTATTCATCAGAAGCTGAAGAATCAGGTGAGTCTTCATAGGGACAAGTGTTCATGACTTCCTAACCTTCGGCAATTTCTACAGGCTTTTGAAGGGAATAATTTTATCATTCCATTCCGTTTCCAGTCTAGTAAATCATGCTTAATATTATTCCAGATTATTCCAAGGAATCATTGGGCAGTGAAGAAGAGAGTGGAAAGGATTGGGACGAACTGGAGGAAGAAGCCCGAAAAGGTAAATTTTTTTATTTTTTGAGGCACAAATTTCAGTATTTTGAGAGATTATTTGCCTGATAAAAGTAACGTAAGTGTAAAACTGATGTGGAGTCACAGCTACAGCTTCATTGACCAGAAGAGCAAATGAGGTCTGGTGTGCATCCGTACTCTCCAGGGGGAACGGGGGAACGATTCTGCTGACTTGGAGGCTTTTTTCATCTACTCAACCCCCCCAGTGGGTCCTTAGCCGGGATAGTCTTGTCCAACTCCAAAATTAGGCTGTTCAGTTTCCAAATCTAAGTCAGATAGTAGTCTAGCTTTATGGCCCTCTTCCAGGTTAAGAATGTTTTTGTAGTACTAGTTTTAACTACTCTGAAACCAAATACCAAATATAAGTTAAATACTACTGTACTGTATAGCCCAAGCATAGTGATAGGTCCTTTGCATAGATTACCTTTAAGCCTAAAACAGTTTTCCATTTTATAAGTAAATCAAGGCTCAGAAAGGTTAAGTACTTGCCCAAGATCATACAACTAATAAGCAACTGAGGAAAGATTAAAAGTTAAGTCTGACTCCAAAGTATGTTCTCTGCATTACTTCATGCTGTGTACAACAGCGTTAGATACCTAAAGCTAACATCTAGCTAACTAGTGCCTCGTTCTTCTGTTTAGCTGACCGTGAAAGCCGCTATGAGGAAGAAGAAGAACAGAGTCGAAGTATGAGCCGGAAGAGGAAGGCATCTGTGCACAGTTCAGGCCGAGGCTCTAACCGAGGTTCCAGACACAGCTCTGCGCCTCCCAAGAAAAAGAGGAAGTAATTTCAGAACTTTGGCCCTCAGCTCCATTCTTCCTACAGCCAATCCCTGAAAATTTTACATGACATAGAAACTGTATTTTTCCTTTTTTTTTCTTTTGAAGTTTTGCCATTTGTGTATGGGTTTAGGGGGCCATTTGTGTGGACCAAGCTACTCGGGGAATTCCAGGCCCACCAGGACACGTGCCAATGGCCCCATCCAGATGGCAAGGGAGGAGGTGTTCTTGAAGATGGGCAGAGGCTTCCGCTGTTAATAAATACCGTTTCATTCCTCTCTCTTCCTGTCACCTTCTGCCAGGACATTGTTGGCTTCTGACATCTTATTCTTTGATGTCTCAAAGCTATATTTCCAAGACATTGGTACACGGTGATCTTTGCCTGCCTGTACCATGGCTCTTGACCAGCAGATTCAGTCCTCCATCCTACCCTCCTGCCATGACCTTCCTCACATCTCTTTAAGATACATCTTTGCAGTACTCAAGAAAAGGTTCTTGGAATTTGCTAATGGTGTAAGTGATACAACGTGAGATAGGCTGATCGGGCTGGTATCTCCATCTGAGTTTTCCTGCTTTCTTGCCTCGGGTAGATTCTGAGGTATTTCTGCTGCCTTGGAAGACATAAGAAGCAGTGATACTCCCTGGCTCGGTGTCATCTTCCTTACAAATTCACACATGGTACAATGGTGGAAGCAAAATTACCATTGTTTCTTTTCTGATGTATGAGGAAAGAATGGCTGTGCCTCATGTACTGCTTCTAGTGAAATCTAGAAGGAGGCTCAAAGGAGTCAACATTTAGATCTGGAAGGGGCAAGTCATGCCTTGGGCCTAGAATACCCTGATGAGAAAAGAGAAGAGGAAGGGAGGCCACATCTACAACACAGCCTCTCGTCACTGCTGCTCCTTGTTTTTACTTGTCTTGCATTGTCCTGTATTTATCACAGTTTCTGTTGAACAGCTTTTTAAGTATTGGGGGAGTTTATCTTGCCATCCTCTCCCTCCTGGTTCTCTGCACCCACCTGTCCCACTGCAGTTCCTTCTGTGTTCTGTGACTTTAAGAGAAGAGGGGGGAGGGGTCTCGGATTTTGTTCATTTGTTTGTTTATTTTCTCCTTAGCAGTAGGACTTGATATTTTCAATTTTGGAAAAACTAAAAGATAAATAAACTGTGGTTTTTTTTGTTGTTGTTGTTTTATAAATTCACCTGTGACAGTTCCTAAAAGCAAGCCTGCTTCTCTCCTAGAAAAGTGCTAAGACATAGAGATTAATTCTCTTTATCCAGCTAGTATTACAAAAAGAAACTTTTTATCATGCTGAACTTTCATGATTAGGTTGAGACATCACAGTAAACCAAATTCATGGTAGAGCAAGTTACTTTATAAGAGGCTTTTTACTATGGTTCCCTCAGGGTTTAGAATGGACTAGCACTTGTTCCATCATGAAAACAAATCTTCAGTCATCTCCTTGTAAATAGCATGGAGGGCAGCAGCAGCTTGAAGGGACACCTTGAGCTTTCCTATGGGGGTAGCCTGATCTTCAGGGCTAACAACTGTTGGGAAAGGAAAAAGAAACACCAGACATCTGTATCATTCAACTGAAAAACACTTAAATACTTAATATTTTCTAAAAAATATATATATATATATTAAATACTAAAATATTTTCCACATTAGATGCTGGGGGGATACTACACAAGGTTACTACCTCCTATTTTAGTGGGACTCAATCTGATGGAAGACGATGGAAAACAATCATTACAGTATAGTATAGCTGGTGCTGGGATGAAAACTCAGTGTGCTTTGGGGACACAGACATGGCACCTCATCCAGAATGGAAGAATCAGAAAAGGCCTTCTGGAGACAATCCCTTTGTCTTCAAAAAGTAAAAGATACTCTAAGCATGTACAGCATGTGCCAAGATTTGAAAACAAGTTTGAAAAACTATAAGAGATGGCAGAAATGAAACTATATTGATAAGCAGGATCTAGATCATAATAGGCCATTTGTCTTGTAAGAAATATTTTAATTGAAGGTATTAGAAATGACAGTTTTTTATTTAGGTTCCAAAAAAGTGACTCCACTCTGGGGAATATATTCTAAGGGGGCATGAGTAAATCAGGGAAGGTAGTTAATGAGGTTATTGGAATAATTCAGGAGAGAAAAGGGTTCTGAAGTTTCAACAGTGGAGGTAGGGACAGATTCAGAATACTTAATGTTGGGACTGAAGACATTAGAACCAAAGATGACCATTGTGGATGGGTTAGGGGAACTGCATAGTAGACAGTTTCAGAACAGATTGGATAAGGGAGGTCAGAAGGGCTGATGTTTAAATTTGCTTGAAATTAAAACAGTGGGTCTTTTCAAAATCTCCCTGTCTCAAATACTAAAGGAGATTCATAATAGATGCTAGTTGCCAAGAGGTATATGGGGTAAGATATATAACTGACACACGATTTAGAAAAACAGCAGTGGGGGGTTTCCATCCAAATTGTCTCATCAACTATGTAGTAATTATGTATTAAAGGTCAAAAATATCCATTATTAGGATTATTCCCTTAGACATAAATAGAACTGAGGAGCACCAAAATGTATGACTCACTGTCTAGATCTTGCTCTAGGATGTCTCTTCCTGATACCAGGATTGGCCACAGTTCCAGATATGCGTAGCCTACTTCTTGACATTCTTTTGTTTCCTCCTCAATAGGATCACTTACTACTGTAAACTTTAAACTAAAGGAAAAAATATCCATTTAACTCAGTACTACTGATACACTTAGGCTTAAAACAAAGGGATAAAAGTAATCATAAATTATACATTGTATTCCCCGAATCACTCTTCCTCCATCTTATAAGAATGCAATGGCAAAGAATGAGAAATTGGTATGACTTAAATAACAACAGGCCTGGAGGGAACTAAGACGAGGTAAAGTAGTTGGTTAAATTGTCTCAAAACTATTGAGAGATACCTTTCCTTGTAAGATGGTTTACAGCTTTGCTGAATGATTAGAAATGGGCAGTGGAGGTGTTACACAAAAAACAAGATTATGGAAATTAGAAGAGGTTTTTATATTTGTAAATAACAGTTTTATACCAAACCTGAGCAGAGTAAAGGAAACAAAATTACAAAGTGAATATAAAAAAGTAAGAGTTGTAAATCTTGGAAGATGATAAGGTAAAGATCCTAACAGTTCCTCCCAAGCAGTGAGCAATTAACAATTATAGAACCCACCTCAGATACTAAAATCCACAGATGCTCAAGTCCTTTATATAAAATGCTGTTGGATTTGCATATAGAATATAATTTAAATCATCTCTAGATGACTTATAATAGCTAATACAGTGTAAATACTATTATAAATAGTTGTAAATGCAACATAAATGTTAAGTAAATAGTTGCCAGGACATGGCAAAGTTAAATTTTGCTTTTTGGAACATCCTAAAATCTAGAATTGTATTTTCAAATATTTTCATCCATTGTTAGTTGACTCCAGGATGTGGAACCTGCAGATACAGGAGGCTGATGGTATTAGTCTAGCAAAGAATGAATGAATTCCAGAAACAGACTTACTAAAATTTTTAGGTAAAATTTACATGACACAAATTCACTATTTTAACCATTATAAAGTGTACAATTCAGTGGGGTTTTTTTTTAGTATAACCATAATGTACAAACATCACCATGATCTAATTCCAGATCATATTCACCACCATGAAACCTACACCCTTAACCGGTCACTCCCCATTCTCTCCCTCAGTTCTGGTGACCACTAATCTTTCTGTCTCTCTGGATTTGCTTCTTCTGGATATTTCATATTCATATTCACTTTTTAAAAGCAAATATTGGTGGCCCATAGTTGTATGGGAGCAAGAATAGGACCAAAAATTCAAGCATTTTAAATCACAAATTTAAATATGAGAAGCTGAAAAGAAATTCTAAAAGTGATGCATTTATGGCTACTAAGCAATATGTATTTGTAGTTATGTTTCTGTATCAGTACTAAGAACTTCAACAATGCAAAGGGATAATGCTGACTCCTCCACCTCAGCTTTCCAGGAAATAAATGATAACTTGCATCACCACTTGCTGCATGCAATACCGAGTGCCTTAGGGAAACTACATTATTTCTGCAGCATCCTCTCTGGAGCCTTCAAGTTAAGTATTATTTCAAACATCATAGAGCTAGTAACTGAAAGAGTCAAGATTCAAAACCAAGTCTGTGTGATTACAAAGGCAACATTCTATCCACTATGGGCTTTTCTGGGCTTCCCTGATAGCTCAGTTGGTAAAGCATCCACCTGCAATGCAGGAGACCCCAGTTCAATTCCTGGGTCAGGAAGATCCCCTGGAGAAGGATAGGCTACCCACTCCAGTATTCTTGGATTTCCCTTGTGGCTAAGCTGGTTAAGAATCAGCCTGCAATGCAGGAGAACTGGGTTTGATCCCCTGGTTTGGAAGATCCCCTGGAGAAGAGAAAGGCTATCCACTCCAGTATTCTAGCTTGGAGGATTCCATGGACTGTATAGTCCATGGGGTCATAAAGGGTTGGACACGACTGAACCACTTTCACTTTCACTTTCATTGGGCTTTTAGAAAAGTAATGGATTAGAACACCAGTCCCATACTAGCTCTTACTCACACACATGGAAAGGAGGTAAGGTTGCCAGACTCTGACAAAAACAAACAAAAAATAGATGTCCATATAAATTTGATTTTCAATATTCTGCTAGACAACAAGAAAATTTTCAGTCTATGTGTATCCAATGCATTTCATCTGGAACCTCTAAAAGGAGGGCTCCTCAGATTATAGGAATATGACAGTCGGCTTTCCTAAAACTTAAGAGTAGACTCAAATTTTAGTTCAAAGTATTCCTGTAGAGAAATCATTTTTAACTCAAAATATAAAATTGCTATTATAAAGGCATAATATTTGGTAAGCTAACAATGGTACTGTGTTTGCAAGAAATGAATCAAATTATTCTAGAGTGTCAAGGCGGTTTGTCCTTTCTGTAGGGGGCACTGAATGTTGACGTCAATTGCTGACTCAAAAAAAAAGCGCTTATCAGAGGCTGGCATGGGTGAAGAATGAACTAATCCTATGAGATCCTATGAGATTATATAATTTATCAGGTAGTCAGTCACAAGCATAAATTACTCAAGTTGATGAGAAATTCATTAGGAGAATATTAATGTGAAAGAAGTTATTAAAACACTCCACATCAGCACAACACCAGACTTAAACGCCTGAATTCTTGTGTGATGTCTCCTGTCTTTAGAAATAGGGAGCAGATGCTTACTGTCCTTGCTCGGGATCTTGTCCAGTCAGCATGGTGAACAGAAACTGCCTCCGTTCTTTTTGCTCCACTGGGTCCAGATCTATCACTGTATTAAGGGTAAGTGGGAGAAAAGAAAAGAATCATATACTGTTGCTATTTGGGCACTAAGACTTTCATAAATGGTATGTGCAAAACAGTGATTGAAACCAGACACCTGGCAAGCATGGGCGCCCAGGAGCCAGCTACTTGTTTTCATAAATAAAGTTTTACTGGACACAGCCATCTCTTTCCTGTGTGGTGGCTTTCCGACTATAATGATAGAGTTGAAGAGTTGTGACAAGGCTGTTTGGCCCACAAAGCCTAAAATATTTACTATGTGGCCCTTTAAGAAAGTGCTTCGAGTACTGATAGAAAGGAAGCCTTAAAATCCATGTTGTAAGCTGTTCTGCCAAAGGCCAAGATAAATGTGCTCCCCCGACTCCTCAACTGGAAGAATTATAGGAGACTGGTTTGTTTTTTTTTTTAGGGCTGCCTAGAAATTTGGGTTTTGAGGTAGGTTCAACTCAAGGTGCCTGATTCAACATCCATTCCCCTCTTCCTCCTCATTTTTACACAGGACTGTTGCAGCCTCAAATAAATTAGCCTATGTTTTCTAGTCTCTAGTTGAGCTAGGTTTGGCCACATGATGGAGTTCTGCCCACTGGGCTGTGTGAAATCTTGGAGGTATTCTTCCTTTCTGCAGCTGCTATTAAGGACCATGAGGCAAATGAAAGGATGAAAGAAGGGCACAAGGGGGATGGGAAAGCAAGATGGGAGTTTGGGTCATGTGCCAAACTATGATGTAGGAATAGGATACACTTTTTTTAAAGGTCGGGGGTGGGATAAGGGGTTGAAGAATAAAGAATGAGAAGAAGCTATTAGTAATTAAAAAAAAAAAAACCTAGTCAATGACCAGAAGATAAAATTAAGGAAGTATCTCCTACCCCTGTCAAAAAAAAAAAAAGAGAAATAAAGAAAAAAGCGGAGGTAGAGTTATAGGAGGAAAGTGATAAAATTAGAGGATCAATTTGGAAGATCCAAAATTCTACGAAGAAAATGAGAAAATGTAGGGGGACAAAGTTATCAGAGAAAGGAAAACAAGTTTCCTAGAACTAAAAGCCATGAGCTTCCAGATTTAAAGAGCCCACTGAGTGGCCAGAACAATTAAAGAAAATATATGCACATGATTCTGAAATTTAAGAACACTAAAAATAAAAAGAGAAAATATTAAAGTCTTCTGGGGAGATAGGAGGTAGTTTTCATATAAGAGCTAGACTCCAGGTCTGGACCTAGAAGATCACAGACCAACAGCTTTGAAATTCTGAATGAAAAAAGTTTTCAACATAGATTTTTATACTTGGTCTAATCATCAATCAAATAAATATGTGCATTTATTTGAGAATAGATTTGCATCAACAGAGATTTCATGCAAGACTGTCTCAAAATATTTACTTCCAATGTACTCTTTCTTTAAAAGCTACTCAAAAACATGATCCACTAGAATATAATAAATCAGATAGAGGGTGACATAGGACCCAGGAGATAAGAAATGCAGTAATAAAAGAGAATTAACTCTCCAAATGGGGCAGCAGTGGGATAATAGAGGAGAAGAACAAGAAGATAAAGAGATAGCTTCAGGAAAAAAAAAAAGATAAATTATATGATAGGTTGTTTATTCGAAAATTTAAAAATCTGCTGGAGGATGTAGAAAGAATCACAACAGGTATAACAACAACAAAAAAAAGAAAATGAAAAATTGAGACCACAATGATACAAGAAAGAAATTATATCATGGTGTGCAACTTGGCTCTATAAGAATATTTGCATAGTCACAATAATAGAAACAATTAGAACTACTTAAAAATTAAATAAAATTATGATCCAACTGTATGGGAGAAAGAGAACGTGGATGTGATGCAAGAGAGACAAATTTTATGTGCCTAGATAGGAAGTCAACAGATAATGTCTAAAATTACTGAATCAGGAAACTACAAAAAAACATTTCCTCAGAAACATGGGGTTAAATAACAGAAGAAAGAAGAAATAGCAGAAAAAGTGAAAAGTGGAGTGGTGGACTGAGGAAGGGGTCAGAGAGGGGTGAGGGGGAGTGATTTGTAGAGAATGAATGGAGCAAAGGACTGCTTTATTTTAATCAAAAATCTTTTTAGGCCTATTTGATATTTTTAAACCATATGCATACATTACTTTGATAAAGAAAAGAAAGCGGTTAGATCCACCCCAGCAGAAGCCCAGAACAGTTCGGATGCCTCAGGCTACACAACTGTCAGCTTCCCCTCCCGCTGATCACGAGGGACACCGCACCCTTGCTGAAGTGGAAGTGGATCTCTTCTCCTGCTCTCGGTTTCCTCAGGGATACTGGAGTCTCCGTCTCTGACAAGGGCAGATCGTAGAACTTGTATTCCACATACACCTGTTCCACGTTCTCATCACACATCACTTCAGCCTCTGGGTAGAAGGCCAGGGAGACGATTTCAATGCACATCTTCTCTGAACCCTGACAAGGAAAATATTCATTTCCCATAAGTCAGTGGTGCCAGTGTTTATATTCCATTTAATGAACACACTACTCTCTGTAATCACAGGCACGCTCCACCTAACATACTACTCCTTGAGAATCAATTTACAGGCACCTAGAGCTGGCACCAAGAGACCAAATGGCTGAATTGGCACTGCTAGTCATGGGAAATTGGTAAAGAGAATCCAGGTCCTCTATCTCCCAGTCCAGAAAATCATTTCTCCAGACCAGCTTTTCTCAGCCATCACCACAGACAGAAAGAATCAAGAAACTTTCTGAGAAAAGATTGTTTTCTTAAACTTTCTTGACAAACACCAATCCAGCTCTTTCCCGCAGTTAGATCCTTAGAGAACTGCCAATTGAGGGGCTGTTTTAGCCACTAAAGCAAAGGGCCGCCCAGCGCTCCCTGGGCTCCCATCGACACCCTGCCAAGTACAGGGCACAGAGCAGATCACCCTGCAGTCCAGCGCTTTGAGCTCTGCTTCAGACTTGCTGCCATGGCTAACATCCTCTCTTACTACATGTAACACAAACTATTATTTTGTATTCTATTCTATCTCAGGTTTTTGGTTTATTTGTTTTAGTGCCAGCTGGATCCCTTATTTTTATTTCATTTTCCACTACAGGATGTCAACTCACAGTTGGAAAACACTGCACCACAGTTATGACATGATAGCCATCAGCCACATGTGGCTACTCAGCACGCGAAACGTGGCTAATTGAATTGAGATATGCTCTAAGTGTAAAATTCATGCACAATTTTGAAGACTTTGCATTAAAAAGGAATATAAGATACCTCAATGATTATTATATATTGATTTCATGTGGAAATGATGATTCTTTGGATATATTAGATTAAATAAAATACACTATTAAAATTAATTTCACTTGTTTCTTTTTATACTTTTAATGTAGACACTAGAAAACTTTATATTACATTGGTGGCTCACATTACAATTCTGTTGGACAGCACTTCATAGGCGGTAAGCTCCATAGGTTCTAGAACCCTAACTCTGTTTTGCTAATCCCTTTAGACCTAATATCTAACATACCACTAATTTGTTTTGTTATCTCTCCATGTCAACTAGATCTAAATTTTTAAAAATTACTTTGACTCTTTCCCTCACAGTTGTTCTCATTCCATTAAATTGAGGATGTTGGGGGGAAAGTTTTCATAAAACTGTGAGGAAAAAAAGCCATTACAGAGTGAGAGTACAAATTAGTATCATTTGGGGGATGATAATGTGGTAGAATCCATTGAAATTTAAAGAGCAGATTCCTTTTGAAATCAGCAGTTCCACTTCTAGGAATCTATTCCACAAAGACATTTACCAAGAGCAAAACAGTACACATGAACAAAGGTGTTACTGAGGCATTGTTTCCTCCCTCTTTCCTTCTTTTATTGTAGATACCTTGGCTGTACAGAAACAAAAACAAAAAGGTCTGCACACAGGGAAAATTCTGAAAAAGCTAGGTGCAGTCACATTTGCTCCTCTCAAGGCTCATTTGTAAAGGCTGGCTATGAGATTTTACAGTGGAACCTCCCCCCCACCCCACCCCACCCCACCCCACCCCACCCACCTTTACTGAGATAAAACTGACATATAAAATTCCCTTGCTTTCCAGTACCTTAGCTCAAGGGTCCCCAACCTCCTAGATCTAAAGCCTGGTGATTTGAGGTGGAGGTGATGTAATAATAATAGGATTAAAGTGTAGAATAAATGTAATGCGCTTGAATCATCCCCATGCCACCCCCACCCCAGTCTGTGGAAAAATTGTTTTCCACGAAACCAAGTTTTTCCTACCAAAAAGGGTGGAGACCTCTGCCTAAGATGAACCAAACTATTTGCTATCTCAGGGCTTTACATTTTGCCATTTCCTCTACCTGAAGTAATTATCCCCCAAGGATTCCTTTCTCATTCTTCAGATTTCAGCTGAAATGTCCTCTCAGAGAATTCCTTCCTTACTCCCTCATTTAACTCAACTCTTCCCATTATTACTATATCACCCAATTTGCTTTCTCTGTAGTATTTAGAATCAGCAAGTATCTGTTCAGTGATTTATATCTGTTTTCACTAAGTAGAACGTAAGATTCAAAGAGGAAAGGACTAAGTCTATCTTATTTATCATATTGTAGCCACAGAGCCTGGCAAATAATAAGACAGGTAACTCCATGATTACCTGTTGAAGGACTCACACGGGTCCTGTGAGGATTATATGGATGCAACTAGAGACTATCATACTAAGTGAAGTAAGTCATAAACAGAAAGACAAATACCATATGATATCACTTGTATGTGGAATCTAAAACATGACACAAATGAATCTATCTAGGAAACAGACTCACAGACATAGAGAACAGACTCATGGTTGCCAAGGGGGAGAGGGTTGGGGGAGCCACGGAGTAAGAGATTGGGGTTGGCAGATGTAAGCTATTACATACAGAAAGGATAAACAGAAAGGTCCTAAGCTATAGCACAGAGAACTATATTTACTATCCTATGATAAACCATAATGGAAAGGAATATAAAAAAGAATGTGTATATATACATTCTTTTTTATATTTGGCCACCTAATGTGAAGAACTGATTCGTTTGAAAAGACCCTGATGCTAAGAATGATTGAAGTTGGGAGGAGAAGGGGACAACAGAGGATGAGATGGTTGGATGGCATCACGGACTCAACAGACATGAGCTTGAGTAGGCTCTGGGAGTTGGTGATGGACAACTGGCGTGCTGCAGTTCATGGGGTCGCAAAGAGTCAGACATGACTGAGTGACTGAACTGAACGGAACTAAATATATGTATAACTTTGCTATACAGAAAATAACACAACATTGTAAATCAACTATACTTCAATTAAAAAATAAATAAAATAAAAGTTAAAACAAACTAGTGAATATATGAAACAGAAAGAGATACACAGATACAGAGAACAAACTAGTGGTTACCAGTGGGGAGGGGAAGGCAGGGAGGGGCATGATAGGAGTAGGGATTAAGCCGTAAAACTACTATGTATAAAATAAATGAGCTGCAAGGATATATTGTACAAGCCAAGGAATATAGCCAATATTTTATAATAACTATAATTGGATAATAACCTTTAAAAATTGTGAATCACTGTTATACACCTGAAACTTATAAACTATTATACAGCTATACCTTGCGGTGATGTGATTTAGTCACTAAGCCATATCCAACTCTTGTGACCCCATAAACTGTAGCCTTCTAGGCTTCTCTGTCCATGGGGTTCTCCAGACAAGAATACTGGAGTGGGTTGCCATGCCCTCCTCCAGGGGATCTTCCCGACCCAGTAATTGAACCCGGGTCTCCTGCATTGCAGGCAGATTTTTTTTTACCAACTGAGCTATCTTTTAAAAAAGAAAAACTTTTTCAAAAAAGAAAAATGCATGTTTCAGAATAATATAGACCAAAACTGTTTTGAAAAATGAGAGAAACTGGATGAAGAGTACATGGTACCTCTCCATACATTTTTTTTGTAACTGTTTACAAAGCTATAATTATTTCAAAATAAAAAGCATTGTAAAAGAATAATATGTACAGTTGATCTATAGTTTGATGTCATTTATATAATTAGTAATATTATAAATGTAACTAGTAGTATTAACCATATTAACAACTGAAATATATATTAACTCATTTGAACTTGCTAGCAGAACCCCTAAGAGCAGTTATTCAGCATTAGTGACAGACAGATAGCTCCCTTTGGCTTATTCAAGTGTGCTAGCTAATTTTGAGGGAAGAGAAGGGCAGAGTTCCTAAAACTAATTAATACACATAACGGGTCAAGAAATCTTCAATTCCTGAACTTAAGAGTATAAGAAAATAGAATAGGCCTCTATTTTATTGGTTCTTGATATATACTATATACACTATGGCTAAGAGACAGTAATCTGAGGCCATAGAGCAAATGGAAATAATTGCTCCTTTCTCATTAGGAGATGTTAATAAGAGGATGTGGCGGGGGGTTAGCTGTATGGTCCGCTCAGTAGGAGACTGACTCCTGAGATCAGGAACAGAACTTCATATGGAGGAAACCATGAGGTTTGGCTTGAGATCCCTTCCTGGGGATTCTTGGAGTACAGAAGGCCTTTAGGAACCTTGTGCTGATCAACAGAGCCTCCTCTGGAACAGTCCTACTCACATCCCATGAAAAAGGAACTCTTCTAATTCTGGACTTTAAGAGAGGGAGTTAAAGACCCAAATGTACTATGACTGCTTTGCTTTTTTTTTTTTTTTATCAGTACAAGGGAAAGACATTTGCGAAAGTTCTTAAAGTTGTAGCCTATACAACTGACATGGCAGTTAGAAGGGACATGACACCCCTCTGTCTGGATCTCCTCCCCTTAGGGCTTTGTCCTTCCTTGTAGGGGCCACTACCACACCATAGAAGCTTGCGTTGGGAAACTAAAGTATTTCAGAGAGGAGATAGACTGTTGCCACCATCAACATCATCATCACTATCATTTAATTTGTCCCAAGCACTATATTAAACCCTTATCACATATTACCTTATTTAAATCTTTCCACATGGCTATAAAGTGGGCATATATATCATCATTTTACAACCTCAATATGCATAGCAGCTCTATTTACAATAGCCAAGACACATGGAAGCAATCTAAATGCCCATCAACAGACGAATAAAGATGTCGTGTGTGTGGGTATGTGTGTGTATACACACACTGGGCTTCCCAGGTGGAGCTGGTGGTAAAGAACCCACTTGCCAATGCAGGAGATGCAAGAGACGGGAAGATCTCCTGGAGGAGGGCATGGCAACCCGCTCCAGCATTCTTGCCTGGAGAACCCCACGGATAGAGGAGCCTGGCGGGCTACAGTCCATGGGGTCGAAAAGGGTTGGGCATGACTGAACGACTTAGCACAGCACAGCACATGAATATATACACTATGGAATATCACTCAGCCAGAAAAAGGGGAAATAATGTCATTTGCAACAACGTGGGTGGACCTAGAGATTATCATACTAAGTGAAGTGAAACAGACAAATGTCATATGATATGACTTATATGTGGAATCTCAAATATGATACAAATGAATTTATTTACAAAACAGAAATAGACTTGGACATAGAAAACAAATCTAGGGTTACCAAAGGGGAAAGGATGGAGGGATAAATTAGGAGTACATGGTGAGCAGATATAAACTACTATATATAAAATAAAGAACAAGGACCTACTATGTAGGACAGGGAACTATATTCAATATCTTGTAATAACCTATAATGGAAAAGAATCTGAAAAAGAATATATATAACTGAATCACACTGCTATACACCTAAAGCATTGTAAATAAACTATAATTCCATTTAAAAAATATTACCACTTTACAGACGAGGAAATAGATCCTAACAGAGGTAAAATAACTCCCCCCAAATGGTATAGATATTAATAGCAGAGCCTGGATCTAAACCACTTTTGTCTGAACCACATTTCCATGTTCCTAAACATTACATTCTCTTGCCTCCTCCATTGCTGTGGCTGACTCCAGGCAGAAGAGGGACTGTCTCTGGATCTTCAACCTCTTTCATCTTTCATGCCCAGCTATTTTGAAATACAAATAGGATTGAGTATGAAGCAGGAAAGACAAGGCTGGGCCCAAAGACAGCCTATATACCTCCTTATTTTGCACTTAATGAGTCGATGAACATGGAGAAATGGCATCTAAAACAGAAACTTGTAGCATCTGAACAAGAAACTCTGACCACGAAAACCATGGCACATGCACAGTAAAAATGCACAGCCTGCTGATAACCCTGTCTGACCATCCCCTGTGGGGCTTGACCAGTAAGGGAGAACAGTTCTTAGAGCACTTGTACAATGTCCCCAGGAAATACATGCATGAGACCCAGAGCTGATGCAACCTGGGGCAGTCCTGGCCATACTTCAACCCTCCCCTCAAGGAATATTCCATCCCTAATCAAAAACACTCCCATCCATTCAAAGGGCTAAAAACAGGATAAGGGGGGGATCAAAAAATCTTGTGGCATGCCCCTCGCTTGTAAGGAGGCCTGCACTCTGAGTGTGTAACTTTTGCTTCTGCCTCAATAAACAGCTTCTTTTTTATTTAAAACAAATTGTATTTATTCATGCTATGCTGCACAGCTTGTGAGGTCTTAGTTCCCTGCCCAGAGATTGAATCCGGGCCACAGCAGTGAAAATGCCAATCCTAACCACTGGACCACTAAGAAATTTTCCCCTGCTCCTTTGTTCTCTTTAATCCTCACCCTTGGTGTGTTTTTTTTTCTTTTCCCCCTTTGTGGTTTGTGTTACCCATCCAAATTCTTATGGACGAGTTGAACAAGAGCCTGGACTTTTTTTTCTTTTGGCTGCACCATGTAGCTTGTTGGATCTCAGTTTCCCCACCAGGGATTGAACCCAAGCCATGGCAGTAAATGCATGGAATCCTAACCATGAGGCCACCAGGGAACTCCCAAACCTGGACTTTGGATAAAGCTTTTCTGGTATCAAGTATACATGTGTCTGTGTTTTAAGTTTAACTTGATTACAACACTAATTTTTACTAAATATGATCAGATTTCATGTTTAGTTTATCAAGTAACATTTTTGGGTACATAAAGGTTTTCCAACAGACCTCATTTAAGAGTATTTAATTTAGGGTAATTTTTATTTTAATTATTTCTGCGCTGGGTCTTCATTGCTGGGTGTGGGTTTTCTCTAGTTGTGGAGAGCATGGGCTACTCTTCATTGGGGTGTGCAGCTTCTCATTGCAGTGGTTCCTCTTGTTGAGGAGCACAGGCTGTAGGTACATGGACTTCAATAGTTGTGGTACACGGGCTTAGTTGCTCTGCAGCATGTGGAATCTTCCCAGACCAGGGATCGAACGCGTCTCCCCTGCCCTGGCAGGTGGGTTCCTAACCACAGGACCACCAGGGAAGTCCTAGGGTAATATTTTTAATGTCATCTGTCTGACTTGTGGTTCCAAATTTGCTGATCAGCTGACGGCTTTTTGGGTTGATCTGAGAGGTACACAGTTTAGAAAACTTGACTCAAGTTCCACCTCTTTCATTAACTACCATTACAATCCTGGACACATCACCTGGTCTTCTTCACCTTATGATGGCTAAGGTGTTATGGTCTAGTTCTAATTCTGTGGCTCTGATCTGTCTTACAAACATTTCTCAAGATATTAGTTACATAGTGTCTAAAAAAGATATGACAGATAAAAGTTCAGAAAATAAACTTAACTATTTGCCATATTAACGGCCTGAGTCTACTGCACTTGAATTGTTTCTCCCCACTCCAGTATCCTTCATTTTTCTATAAAACCTCAGTACAATTTCTGACTTTCAAGGAAGAGTTTTCTGATCTCTACAAAAGCAACAGTAATTTTCCTGTTTGGAATTCTCACAAACCTTAGAGTTGTATCACATAATCTATCCACTTGATTCTAGATAGCCCTATGCTTTCCTTTATTGTTTCTAATAAGGTTCATAATTCTCAACTAGATTTTAATCTTTCATTCAGTCACTCATTCAACAAATACTTATTGACTGCCTACAAATGTACAAGGGAGCATTCTAGCAGCTAGAGTGACTGTCTTCTATCTCATCTATAACTTCACAATATTCCAATAAAATGACTGTGAATATACCTGTGAATATTTATTCATGTGTGTGTGTGTGTGTGCAGCCTCAATTAGTTACAAAAGACATTTGAGGCCAAAATGCTTAAAATATAATTGTAATTACAGGTTTTAAAAGTTGAATAAAAACCTTCAAAAACTGAATGATCTCTCTGAACCCTCCCAGAAAGAATCCTTTCCTTTCTTCCAGCCTCTACCTCCCAAAGTAAACCTGCTCTCTTAAATTAGATTTAAAGAAAGGGGTGTCACAGGCTGGGTAAATCACAATTGACAATGAAGGAAGTAGGTAAGGGATCCAAAGAAGAGAGACAAGTGTTGAAGTCAGTCCTCATTTATATTAGTGCCAAATCAAGAAAAAGATCCTTTCATCTACCTGTATCAACAGACTTCCATTCAATCACAGTGTAAATTTAACTAAATAACTTGAATTTCCCATCTGGTTCATTACAGCGGGATTTGAACTTCGCACACATGGCCATTAAGCACACTGTCATTACTTACAAACTTGGCTCATGCACAGTGGTTACCCCAGTGTACTTACCGCCTTAGGACATTTCTGAGATACAGGTGTTACTATCTCATCGCTGTCTGTAGTTTGTGCTTCACTGACTTCAGAAGCTTGTTCACAGAATTCTTTATCTGTCAGAGAAGAGACTAGAGTTACAGAGCTGTTTTGGAGCATGCTGTCTAGCCCAGAAAAGACTTAGTACCTACATCTTCAATTTACAGTCTAGGTACTAATTCTGAGTACCTAGATTTTGGCTGTAGTTACTAAGAATCAAACCCTTTTTTTAAAAGTTTCACTTCTTCAGAAAATTACCAAACACACAAGGTTCACTTCTGAAAAACAGAAAAGGAAGGAAGGTAGATAGTAGGTAGAGAGAAAATTTGTCCTTTCAGGGACTGGAGAAAATTACTAAGCAAGGAAAAACAGTATAATCAAGATGCAGCAGATTGTATTTTACAAAGACTGGCATCAAACAGTATCTCTCATCCCACATGCTCTTTCTTACAATGTGATCTTGATACTCCTAAAACTTTTTTTAAGGTAGGTATTTTTATCTACTTATTTTAAATTTTCATTTTATATTAGATTATAGTTGACTTATAATGCTGTGTTAGTTTTAGGTATACAGCCAAATGATTTAGTTGTACATATACATATATTTATTCTTTTTCAGATTCTTTTCCCATATAGGTTATTACAGAGTATTGAGTAGAGTTCCCTGTGCTATACAATAGGTCCTTGTTGATTATCTATTTTATGTACAGTAGTGTATACATGTTAATCCCAAACTTCTAATTTATCCCTCCCCTCCACCTTTCCCCTTTGGTAACCACAGATCTGTTTTCTAGGTCTGTGACTCTGTTTCTGTTTTGTAAATAATAACTTAAATAACTTCATTTGTATAATTTTTTAGATTCCACATATAAGTGATATCATAGTCTATGTCTTCCTCTGTTTGAATTACTTCACTTAGTAGGATAATCTCTAAGTCTATCCATGTTGTTGCTAATGCCATTATTTCATTCTTTTTATGGCTGAGTAATTACCTCATCTTTTATGTATCTATCATTGGATATTTAGATTGCTTCCATGTCTTGGCTACTGTAAATACTGCTTCAACGGACATTGGGGTGCACATTTCTTTTCCAAGTAGGATTTTTCCAGATATGTGCCTAGGCGTGGGATTGCAGGATCAAATGGTAGCTCTATTTTAGTTTTTTGAGGAACCTCCATACTGTTTTCCATAATGGTTATATCAATTTACATTCCCATCAATACTGTAAGAGTATTTCCACACACACTCTAGCATTTATTATTTGTAGACTTTTTAATGATGGTCATTCTGACCTGTGTGAAGTGGTACCTCATTGTAGTTTTGGTTTGCATTTCTCTGATAATTAGTGATGTTGAGCATCTTTCCATGTGCCTATTGGCCATCTGTATGTCTTCTTTGGGGCAATGTCTATTTATGTCTTCTGCCCATTTTCTGATTGGGTGTTTTTTTTTTCTTATTGTTGAGTTGTGGGAGCTGTTTGTATCTTTGGAAATTAAGCCCTTGTCAGTCACATTGTTTGCAAATATTTTCTCCCATTCTCTAGTTTTCTTTTCATTTTGTTTATGGTTTCCTTTGCTCTGCACAAACTTGTAAAGCTTGATTAGGTCCCATTTGTTTATTTTTGTTTTTGATTCTACTGCTTTGGGAGACTGACCTAAGAAAACAATGGTCAGTTTTCTGACCAACATTGTAGAGGAGGTTTTAATTATTGCAATAAGAAAAAAATGATTGCAATAAGTCAAGAAGAAGAAAAGTTGTACAGATGGGAAAGGAAGAAGAAGTAGTGTTACCTTTATTTGCAATCAACAGGATCCTCTATTTAGAAAATCATAAGAAACCAATAAAATTGGACCAATGGTCCAATCAGGTCAGAGCATGTTTTGCCTATGATCTGCAATGTGGGAAACCTGGGTTTGATCCCTGGGTTGGGACGATCCCCTGGAGGAGGGCATGGCAACCCACTCCAGTATTCTCGCCTGGAGAATCCCCATGGACAGAGGAGCCTGGCGGGCTGCAGTCCATGGGGTCGCAGAGTTGGATACGACTGAGCGACTAAGCACAGAAGTTTTGCAGTGTCTTGTCTAAGTTCTCTCTTTTTTTCTGTATGTGGATAAGATTGCCCCAGAGCCATTTATTGGAAAGATTAGACTTCCCTACTGAATGACTTTGAAATCTTTGTGGAAAATCAATTGACAATAAATGTAAGGATCTATTTCTGGATTAGCAATTCTGTTCCACTGATATATAAATCTATCTTTGTGCTAACACTGACAGTGTAACACTGTCTGAATTGCTGCAGCTTCATAGTAAGCTTTGAAATCAAATAGTACAAAAATTTCAATTTTTTTCTTTTACTAAATTGTTTTGGGTAGATTCTTTGCTTTTCTATATAAAATTTGGGTAGAACTGCATCATTTTTACAATTTTGCGTGGTCCAATCCAAAAACATGGTACATTTCCTCATTTATTTGAATCTTCCTTAACTTCTCTTAAAAACTTTTGTATATTTCAGTATATAGGACTTACTTTTCTTTCATTAAACTTATTCCTAAACCTCTTTAAAGTTTAGATGATAGTGTGAATGTAACTGTTTTCTTCATTTAAGATTGTTCATTTATAAAATATGGAAATACAATTAATTTTGAAATATTGATTTATATACTGCAACCTTGTTCACGTGCTCTTAGTTTCAGTTGTTTAAAAATTTTTATTGGTTTCTTATGATTTTCTAAATAGAGGATCATGTTGATTGCAAAGAAAGGTAACACTACTTCTTCCTTTCCCATCTGTACGACTTCTCTTCTTCTTGCCTTATTGCAATGATTTTTTTCTTATTGCAATAATTAAAACATCCACTACAATGTTAAACAGGAGTGCTGGATTGTCTGTACTTGTCTGAAACTGAGACGAGGAAGAGGAAAGACCGAGCCCTGGCTTGCCAAACTACCACATTGCTGTTCTTGTGTTTCCTTTGTAACCAGTTCATGCAGGTGCCTGGCAACACCTCCATGCTCTAATGAAGGCTCTGTTTCTCCTAGTGCTGAGGTCATGTGGATGCAGACATGTATGTTTGAAGGAGAAGCCCTCAGGAGGTTTTGGTCAAAAGAGTCTGATCTTTGTCCTTTCCTGGATGGGGATACCCTGCAGAGGGGCACAGACCGTGAGGGCTGCTACTTCTTCATCCACCTCAGTAGCTGGCAGTTTCCTGTCATTGTTTCCAACATTATGGAGAGTGAGGAGGAGGAAGACGGGCAGACTCAGGAAGGACA